>NC_091194.1:31844301-32045670 GCF_040958095.1 Procambarus clarkii
ATTGCCTACCCTCCGGGAGGGGAAGATATAACCAAACTACTTGGAAAATTCTCTTCAGTTATCCTCTAACCAGTGACCAGTACACACACCCCTCCGCGGACATTGAAAAACGCTTAAGGGTAATGGTTCACATCCGTCCAACTCTATCACCTATACACTCCTTCGCCACCAACTGTTTACCTCATCTCATTCACAACTTAAGAGTGACTGCTCTCTCTTTCTATTCCTCCTTCTCCTCCTCCTCCTCCACACTTCATACCATGTATGACCCATCTATTACCCTCATGCACCATCTCCAAACACAGCTGCATAACTCGAAGAAAATAGACTTGAAAAACGATTAAGGCAAATGGTTCAGATCCCTCCTGCTGGACTCTACTCTCTCATCCTCTCCCACTTACGGCTTCCTGTAGGGGGAGCTAATGGTTTGTCAAAACCGCAAATGACCCCAAGCAGTCTCACGACGAGGGGAAGCTCCCCTCACCCTTCCATCCCTCCCTCCCTCCCTCCCTCACCCCTCCCCCCACCCAAAACAACATATCCGCTATGTTGGGACCCCTCTCACATACACTCAGCCTCTACTTACCTTACTTACTTACTATCATCAAAACTATTATCTTCACACAGGATTAAGTCTATGCCAAACACACATACATATTAGTTTACTCTTTCCTCTTATTCCACTCCTATACTTGTATTTCTTACTCTACCACATACTCTCCTACATCCCCAACAACATATCCTCCACTCTTTCCTGACCACATACCCAAACACACGGAAAAAGCACCCCAAACCCCGGAGGACTAGAACCGTGCGCGCCACCTGCTCACCACACGCGTCCGACACGCGCCAAACTTCCGGGAAAATTCCCCCCAAACCCTTTGTGACTAGAGCGACGCGCTGCGACTAGAGCAATGCGCCACACCTGCCCAGCTGGCACTCAAGCATCATCTCCTCCCCTCTTTCCTGACCACATACCCAAACACCGGACGCGTCCGACACGCGCCAAACTTCCGGGGAAATTCCCCCCAAACCCCTTGTGACTAGAGCGACTCGCCACACCTGCTCAGCTGGCACTCAAGAGTGCCACCTGGGCAGATGGCGCGCGTCGCTCTAGTCACATATTACGCTACTGCAACCCAGTATGGTGCAAAGCATCAAGACGGCGAAGAGTAGAAGGAGAAGCAGACGAGTAAGCAGGGCAACCATAATCGAGCTTAGACAGGACGAGAGAGGAATGTAAAGCAAGGAGAGTGCGCTTATCTGCTCCCCAAGAAGTATGGGACAAGACCCGAAGGAGGGTAAGGGCCTTAGAGCACTCAACACGGAGGTAAGAGATATGGGGAGACCAAGACAAACGAGTGTCAAGGAATAACCCCAAAAGCTTTGCGGAATCTCTGTATTCAAGGGGATGACCATAAAGTGACAAAGAGGGACGAAGAACGACCCGTTTCCGCGTAAAAGTCATGGCACAAGTCTTAGAAGTAGAGAACTTGAAGCTATGATCGGTGGCCCAAGACGACACGGCATCAATTGCAAGTTGAAGCCGGCGCTGAAGGAGAGGCGAATCATCACCCTGACAGCAAAGAGTAAGATCATCGACATAGAGAGCGGAGAAGACACCAGAAGGAAGAGAGGAAAGAAGACCATTGAGGGCAACCAGAAAAAAGTAGTGCTCAGAACACTACCCTGGGGCACACCTTTGTATTACTGAAAAGAGGCAGAGCGAGCGGTACCAAGGCGCACCCGAAAGGAACGACGAGAGAGGAAGCTGCGGAGAAAGAGAGGGAGATGACCACGAAGGCCAGAAGAATGAAGTTGAGATAGAATATGATATCGCCAAGTGGTGTCGTAAGCCTTTTCCAGGTCAAAAAGGACGGCAACAACGGAGGTCTTCGCAGCAAAAGCAGTACGAATATAGACCTCCAAGTTCACCAGGACATCTGTCGTGCTGCGGCACTTGCGGAAACCAAATTGAGAAGGGAAGAGGAGGTGGTGGTGTTCCAGGAACCACATCAGACAAACGTTAACCATACGTTCAAAGAGTTTGCAGACACAACTTGTGAGGGCAATAGGGCGAAAGTCCTTAGGGGAAGTACCCAGAGACCCCGGTTTGCGAACAGGGAGGACAACGGCATCGAGCCAGTCCTCAGGGACTGACGACGACTCCCAGATCCGATTATACAGGCTCAGTAAATACTGAGACGTGCACAGAGGGAGATGGCGAAGCATCTCATAATGAATACCATCGGAGCCCGCCGCCGTAGAACCGCAGAGGGCCAGGGCAGAACGAAGTTCAGAGAGAGAGAAGGGATCATTATAGGGAAGCTGAAGATGAATGCAGAAATCTAAAGGACGAGACTCAAGGACAGGTTTACGAAGAAGGAAAGATTGGGGAAGATGAAGACCAGAGCTAACAGAAGAAAAGTGGGAACCCAGTTCGGAAGCGACCTGCAACGGGTCCGCTACAAGAGTATCATAGAGGTGAAGGACCGGTGAAACATCGGGAACGAACTTACCCACTATCTTGCGGATACGCTTCCAGATCTGGGTCAGAGGGGTTTCGGACGTAATTGTTGAGACATAAGATGCCCAACATTCACGTTTAGCCGTACGGATGGCCCTACAGGCCACCGCACTCGCTTTTCGAAAGAAAAGAAAAGAATCGGTCGTCTGCCTACGGCGGTGCCTCTTCCAGGCTGCACGCTTACAGTGGACAGCCCGAGCACAGTCCGCATTCCACCAGGGAACGCACTTCCGTGGACCCCGAGAGGAAGAGCGAGGAATAGAGCGGAGGGCAGCGTTGAAGACAGTGTCATGAAAAAGGAGGAGAGCGCGAGAGAGAGGCAGAAGGGAGAGGTCAAAGAGAGCAGCACTGAGGGTAAATAGGGTCCAGTCCGCCTTAGCAAACTGCCACCTAGGGAAAGAGAGGGAAGGGCGAAAAGAGAAAAAGGAAACAAGGATGGGGAAATGATCACTTCCATGGAGGTCATCAAGAACCTGCCACGTGAAATCTAAGTAAAGAGAAGAAGAGCAGAGAGAAAGATCAAGACAAGAAAGGGTGCGAGTCCGAGAGTCCAAATGAGTGGGCTCACCAGAATTCAGAAGAGACAGGGAAGAAGAGAGGAGAAACGGCTCAAGAAGGCGACCCCAGGTATTCGTCAGAACGTCACCCCAAAGAGAATGACGACAATTGAAGTCACCCAGCAGGAGCACAGTCTCCGGCAAGGAGTCTAGGAGGTGTTTCAAATCGGGAAGAGAAAGCGGGACACTCGGGGGGGGGGGAGATAAATGGAACAAACTGTGTACCATTTCCCCACAAAGATACGAGCAGCAGAACAATGGAGAGGCGAAGGAAAAAGTAAAGGAACAAAGGGAACATCAGCACGAATCAAGAAAGCAGAAGAATTAGAAGCCCCAGCAACGGCTGGGGGGAGGAGAGAAAGGAATAGCCACGAAAACGACCAGGACGAGCACCAAGCATCGGCTCCTGGAGACAGACACAAAGGGGCGAAAACCGCGAAATCAGAAGTTGGAGTTCGAGGAAATTGGCGTAATAACCTCGAACGTTCCATTGAAGAATGAACAACGACGAGAAGAGAAAGGACAAAAACAGAGAACAAGGAAGAAACAAAGGCGAAAGAGCAACAGAGCATGTTAAAAAAATATCAGGGTCGGGACCAGGGTCAGCAAAGTCAGGGTTAGGGGGCATGGGTAAACTGAGCAAAGACGGAGGGAAGGAAACGGGAGAACAGATCAGAGGTGGGCGGGCGGGGTCCGGAGGAGGAGGAAGAGGAGGAGACAACGGAGAGGAGCAGTCAAGGACAGCAGCAGGAAGAGGGGGGAGTAGAAAGAGGGGAGCGCACCCCAGCAAGAGCAGCAACCGAAAGGGAAGCAGGGGCCAAAGAAACCTCCACAGCAGGAAAAGGGGGCGCAATCACTGAAACGGTAGGGGAAGGAACAACAGAGCCAGAAGTAGGAGCTGAGGAAGAAAGCGAAGCCTTCTTACCCGCTGGGGAGGAGGAAGGAGAGGAGCCAGGCTTACGCTTCTGACTTAGAGACTGGTGTCCCAGCAACTACGTACCGGGCAAAGGATTCCAGTGTCTCAACAGAAACTGAACGAGAGCACACACGACGGCCGTTAGGAGAGCGATGGACATCCGCCTGCACCGACAGGCGGCGGGGAGAGCCGATAGATGGAGGAAGAGGATGGGAAGGAGGATTGGAGGGGGACGAGGAAGAAGACACAGGAGACATGACAGACCGGGTAGAAAGAAGGGGAACCCCAGACAGAGGACCAGGACCAGGAGGGGGACCCCTCGGGACAGAACACAAAGGGACAGAGGAGGGGGCAGTGGGCGTATCAGGGTCCAAGGCCCGGAAACGGTTGTGAGTCTGAGGAAGGGGGAAAGGACGAGGAGAAGAAGAGCGCAACACGTGAGCATAAGAGATGTTAGTATAAGGCAGGAGCCGGCGAACCTGGCGCCTCGCCTCAAGAAAAGATAAACGCTCCCTGTGCTTCAGGTTGAGGACGGCTGCCTCAAGCTTGTAATGGACACAGGCACGGGAGAAGGTACGATGGGCCTCACCGCAGTTGAGGCAGCGAGCTTGGGGAAAAGTGCACTCCGACTTAGAGTGACCTTCACCCCCACACAAAGGACAGAGAGAGACAGTCCCAGAGCAGCGGAGGGCACCATGCCCAAACCTCCAGCACTTGTTACAAAGTCGAGGAGAAGGAATATACTCCTGGACAGAGCACCTAGCACCAGCAAGAATGACAGAGGATGGAAGGGTCCTACCATCAAAGGTGATCTTCACAACGCGAAGGGGTTGACGGCGACGACCACGAGGGGGACGAGTAAACGAGTCAACCTGGAGGACAGAATGGCCTTGGGCATCGAGGATATGCCGAATATCATCGTGGCAATCCTGCAGATTCCGAACACCGGTTGCAACATGGGGTGGGAGGAGAATAGTGCCAACACTGGCATTCATCTGAACGTTCTTGGAGACCCGAACAGGGATCTCGCCAAGGCAAGATAAGGCAGCCAAGCGGGAAGCTGCATCCTGAGAAGGAGCAGCAACGACACGTGTACCGAGACGAGTGGGGTTGAAAGTATCAGATGCATCCACGGAATCTACAAGATGCCGATGGAGGGAGAAATCGTCAGGAGGCGCAGAATCAAGAGGGAGGAGATCAAAGTATTTGGCCCATGAAGCAGGACCAAACAAGGTCTGATATGCATCAGCATGGGACGGAATCGAGCGAGTGTGGCTGGGGCGCGAACGGCGTTGAGAACCCCTAGAGAGAGAGGGGTCAAAAGGCGCAGTAATCACAACGAGAGACTTAGCCGCACCAGGGGACGAAGTGGTCACCACTGGGGGCTGGAGGCTCGACCCAACCACAGAGGAGGGAGGGGAGCTGGGGGAAGAAGTCAGGATGGTCAAAGAAGGAGCAAGGTCGGGGCCCAACGCAGCGGGAGCTACAGAGCCTGGTCTTCCAATACAGGCCGACTCGGGGGCTTGGTTGCCCACCCCACGAACCTGAGAGGCTACAACGGAAACATTCATCGACATAGAGACGAAGAGAAAGAATTTCATCCACGAATGTGCCCCCATACCCACCATGGAGCCACAATTAGAGGCAGGACACCCAATAGGAAGCTATCACCAATCATGCCGGGGCCCCCTAGGGGTGCGTCGTGAGTATACACCCCACAAACCCCACCTTAAGAACTGTTAGTCAGTCGAGATCGGGTTCAGTGACGAAAGGGGGATTGACAATAAAAGGTTCCCCTCGCTCGAGACGTTGGGTACTACAATTTTACGGGTGCAAGAGTATGCCTCCTCAAGCACCCGGGCGTCAAAATAGAAGAAGTCCAAAGAAATAATCCAAAACAAGCAAAAGGTCGGCAGGAAACGACAAGCAGATAGGAGAAGAGGGGGGAGAAAAACGAAACATAAGGAAAAGGAAAAGCGATCCGGCACAATTAGAGAAGACAGCAGCAGGAGTGCAAGGCCAGAAAAGGACAGAGGACTGCCCCCACAGAGCTTCACACTCCGGCAGCCGTCCACCAAGCCCCCTCACGATGCTAACGGGGCAGATGGGGAGGGGGGATGGTACACAAAGAAGGAGGACACAAGTGGAAACTGAGTACCCAAAAGAGCCACAGGGACATATTAGATAAAACGTTTTCAGTGTCAGACTAGTTAACAGGTGGAATGCATTAGTCAGTGATGTGGTGGAGGCTGACTCCATACACAGATTCAAGTGTAGATATGATAAGGCCCAGTAGGCTCAGGAATCTGTACACCAGTTGATTGACAGTTGAGAGGCGGGACCAAAGAGCCAGAGCTCAACCCCTGCAAGCATACCTAGGTGAGTACAGTGTACACTGTATTGGAATAAAGTGCACCCTCCAGCTATCAACCCATCGATGAATAGAAGGTGGTGTTAGGGGTTGCAATACGCAGGTCAATCAATCATAGAGACACTGTCCCTCAGAGCCCCAGGGCCAGTTGTAACAATCACTCAACAGTCATTGTTTACTTGAGGTATAATTTAACCTCTCCTTGATTACACGACTAGTATGTCGGAGTACTCCCATTACTGACTATCGTTTTCTGTCCGTTAGAGGCAGGCACACTTTTCATCAGACCCCATTTTCTGTTCGTGGGCACGCGATGTGTACTCAAACACACACCACGCTTCAGGCAGAGTGAGTTACTCATTACTTGTCCCATGCGAACCACCTCACACACGTTAATGCTCCAAGGCTATACACACTTTGGGGATATTCCATACTTGATTGTTCCACAGATGATTGGATAATCACTTCCAAACAGACTCACATTGACTGAGTCTGAACACTGGCTTAATATAATAGTACGCACGATAGCGGGCGCCGGTGGCTTCCCGCTCGGGTTTGATTCCCGGCACCGACGGGCAGAGTTTCTTTCACCCTGGTGCTCCTGTTACCTAGCAGTAAATAAGTACCTGGGAGTCAGACAGCTGTTACGAGCTGCTTCCTGGTGTGTGTGTGTGTGTGTGTGTGTGTGTGTGTGTGTGTGTGTGTGTGTGTGTGTGTGTGTGCACCCCCGTTGAATGATGACTGGCCAAAACTCCAATTCAGTGTATATTCATTTGAGAATTTCAAATCATACATTTGGCTGTATTTATTCTCTAAAATTCCTATAATTAAATCAAATAATGAGATAAAAAGAACTGAATCATCTTGTAGAATTGTAGTGAATATTGAAATATAAATATACACCACAGATAATGTAACTTAGATTCATAATTAGTCAGACATGTCAGAAATAGAAAGTGTAAATATTTATCATCTCTTGAAGCCAACTAACTCCATTAATGTTGCTTAATCTGCTTATATGTTGTGTTTATATAATCGCACGTTAAAATTATTTTTAAATTTCAAATGTGTTAATACACGATATATGCTCGGATTTACTGTGTCTTATTCATGGATATATACATATATTGTGACGGGAAAGTGTAGGAGTGTAGATGTTCGGCAGTCCTCCTAGTGGCTGGTGTCAATGCCTAGTCACACTTACAAAAAAAAGATAGACTGCTTGGCTGTTTGTCTGTGGTAAAGTTAGGGAAGACACGCAAAACACATAGTATGAACAATAAAACTTTAATTAATATAGAAAACAAATTAAAAACAAAGACAATCCCTTGGCTATGTACAGTGCAAACAAAGAAGTCAAAAACATATAACATAAATGAAGAATAGGGATGACGTTACTCTACAACAATATAAAGACAAAGTGATAAATAATAAGCAGGTGCTGAGAATATCGCGCTAGCTGAGAAACATCCACCTGATAGACAGCATATATCAGTTAGTTGTTCACGGCTTGAGAGCACAAGGATATTCTGACTTCAATGGCTGGTTCAAGCCGAGACATCGACTTGTAGAGGGCGCTGAGGTGCAGGTGTGCAGTCGGCGGGTCACCAATCAGAAGCAGGCAAGCTGGGAATGGTAGTTTGCTGGTTGATGATGGAGCTGGCATGGAGGGAGTGTGGAGTAGAGGGGAGTCTTTGGTACGTTTGCCTCCTGGTCAAAAAGTTTTGTGCTACTGGTAGACGTATCTTGAAGGTAGCATCTTATTGTTGTATAATATATGTAACTTTATGTAGAGAAGAGCAGGCTCAATCTCTCTTGAAAGAGATTATCGTCACAATATATATATATATATATATATATATATATATATATATATATATATATATATATATATATATATATATATATATATATTATTAAATATGACCGAAAAAGTAAGATTAATAATTCTAACACGAATTTTCTCAATCTTTCGTACATTACGCTTCACTGTTGGAGGTAAATCAAAAATCACTTCTCCAAAATTCATTTTTATTTCTAGTCTGACGCGACACGGGCGCGTTTCGTAAAACTTATTACATTTTCAAAGACTTCACAAATACACAACTGATTAGAACTTACGTCTCTCTGATATTATATCTACATTTGAGTGAGGTGGGAAGGATGATGTGGCATTAACACAAGACAGAACAGGGGATATTAATAGGGTATTAAAAGTATCAACACAAGACAGAACAGAAACAATGGGTATTGAATAGAAGTGTTTGTAGAAAGCCTATTGGTCCATATTTCTTGATGCTTCTATATTGGAGCGGAGTCTTGAGGTGGGTAGAATATAGTTGTGCAATAATTGGCTGTTGATTGCTGGTGTTGACTTCTTGATGTGTAGTGCCTCGCAAACGTCAAGCCGCCTGCTATCGCTGTATCTATCGATGATTTCTGTGTTGTTTACTAGGATTTCTCTGGCGATGGTTTGGTTATGGGAAGAGATTATATGTTCCTTAATGGAGCCCTGTTGCTTATGCATCGTTAAACGCCTAGAAAGAGATGTTGTTGTCTTGCCTATATACTGGGTTTTTTGGAGCTTACAGTCCCCAAGTGGGCATTTGAAGGCATAGACGACGTTAGTCTCTTTTAAAGCGTTCTGTTTTGTGTCTGGAGAGTTTCTCATGAGTAGGCTGGCCGTTTTTCTGGTTTTATAGTAAATCGTCAGTTGTATCCTCTGATTTTTGTCTGTAGGGATAACGTTTCTATTAACAATATCTTTCAGGACCCTTTCCTCCGTTTTATGAGCTGTGGAAAAGAAGTTCCTGTAAAATAGTCTAATAGGGGGTATAGGTGTTGTGTTAGTTGTCTATACCCCCTATTAGACTATTTTACAGGAACTTCTTTTCCACAGCTCATAAAACGGAGGAAAGGGTCCTGAAAGATATTGTTAATAGAAACGTTATCCCTACAGACAAAAATCAGAGGATACAACTGGCGATTTACTATAAAACCAGAAAAACGGCCAGCCTACTCATGAGAAACTCTCCAGACACAAAACAGAACGCTTTAAAAGAGACTAACGTCGTCTATGCCTTCAAATGCCCACTTGGGGACTGTAAGCTCCAAAAAACCCAGTATATAGGCAAGACAACAACATCTCTTTCTAGGCGTTTAACGATGCATAAGCAACAGGGCTCCATTAAGGAACATATAATCTCTTCCCATAACCAAACCATCGCCAGAGAAATCCTAGTAAACAACACAGAAATCATCGATAGATACAGCGATAGCAGGCGGCTTGACGTTTGCGAGGCACTACACATCAAGAAGTCAACACCAGCAATCAACAGCCAATTATTGCACAACTATATTCTACCCACCTCAAGACTCCGCTCCAATATAGAAGCATCACGAAATATGGACCAATAGGCTTTCTACAAACACTTCTATTCAATACCCATTGTTTCTGTTCTGTCTTGTGTTGATACTTTTAATACCCTATTAATATCCCCTGTTCTGTCTTGTGTTAATGCCACATCATCCTTCCCACCTCACTCAAATGTAGATATAATATCAGAGAGACGTAAGTTCTAATCAGTTGTGTATTTGTGAAGTCTTTGAAAATGTAATAAGTTTTACGAAACGCGCCCGTGTCGCGTCAGACTAGAAATAAAAATGAATTTTGGAGAAGTGATTTTTGATTTACCTCCAACAGTGAAGCGTAATGTACGAAAGATTGAGAAAATTCGTGTTAGAATTATTAATCTTACTTTTTCGGTCATATTTAATAATATATGTCTACAGGAAAGACTGCTACCAAAATATACTAATATATATATATATATATATATATATATATATATATATATATATATATATATATATATATATATTTATATATATATATATATATATATATATATATATATATATATATATATATATGTATATATATATATATATATATATATATATATATATATATATATATATATATATATATATATATATATATATATATATATATATATATTTTATTAAATATGACCGAAAAAGTAAGATTAATAATTCTAACACGAATTTTCTCAATCTTTCGTACATTTCTTTTCACTGTTGGTGGTAATTCAAAAATCAATTCTCCAAAATTCATTTTTATTTCTAGTCTGACGCGACACTTGAGCGCGTTTCATAAAACTTATTACATTTTCAAAGACTTTACACATACACAACTGAATAGAACTTACACATCTCCGATTTGTTTATATCTACATTTGAGTGAGGTGGATGGGGTGAGGTGGTATTTAATCGGGTATTAAATTCATCAACACAAGACAGAACACAAAACAATGGGTATTGAATGGAAGTGATTGTAGAAAGCCTATTGGTCCATATTTCTTGATGCTTCTATATTGGAGCGGAGTCTTGAGGTGGGTAGAATATAGTTGTGCATTAATTGGCTGTTGATTGCTGGTGTTGACTTCTTAATGTGTAGTGCCTCGCAAACGTCAAGCCGTCTGCTATCGCTGTATCTATCGATGATTTCTGTGTTGTTTACTAGGATTTCTCTGGCGATGGTTTGGTTGTGGGAAGAGATTATATGTTCCTTAATGGAGACCTGTTGCTTATGCATCGTTAAACGCCTAGAAAGAGATGTTGTTGTCTTGCCTATATACTGGGTTTTTTGGAGCTTACAGTCCCCAAGAGGGCATTTAAAGGCATAGACGACGTTGGTCTCTTTTAAAGCGTTCTGCTTTGTGTCTGGAGAGTTTCTCATGAGTAGGCTGGCCGTTTTTCTGGTTTTATAGTAAATCGTCAGTTGTATCCTCTGATTTTTGTCTGCAGAGGATACAACTAACGATTGCACAAGCCTATCTCTGTTAACCCTGGATAGTGACCTGGCATGTTGGGTATCTCCAGAATGCCCACTTAACCAGGAACACTTTCATAATACGGAGGCCGCCGTATGTCCACGCAGGAAGTAGATACAGGGAATTAAACATACTTGCCACCAAGGGTCAGTGAGTACATTGGGTGGTGCAGCGTGAGAGTAGAGGTCAGACGCTAGCAGCGTCTGACCTCTGGGGTCAACCGGCGCAATGGTGAATAACAGCTATGATGTGTTCATGATGTCACTCCTGCTACTGCTCATCGAACGAGCTAATATGATTGGTTCCCGCCCATTTGCTGCAATGCTATTGGTCAAATTGTAATCCCCTTGTGTGTGCCCTACAAGATGCCCTGAGCTTCAGGCAAAACCCACTCAAATGAGGGAGACCAAACCCAGAGGACGGATTCTGTTCTGTCTACCAGCCAATAGACTGAACACCGTCTATTCCTCACCGTCAAGTTAACTCAGCGTCTCTACGATATGCTACACACTCGCCCAGAATCACGAGTGTGAATATATTGTTCAGAAGCCTAAAGTGACAAAATCTCCTGAGCGAAACAGACTGGTATCAGGTAACCCCTGGTGACAAAGATCGTTGTGAGTGACTTAGTGAACTGAAGCAGTGCCGCCGCCTAAGTAACCTGTGTGTGACTTTACGACAAGTGTACCTGCATGGTACCACAGCCGCTGCCAGCCGCCACTCGTTCCGAGCGTGTACCTCAGTACCTCAGTACCTCGAGGCGCCCGCCGCCGCCCTCACTACTATGTGACGCCACCACCTTATTCGCCGCCAGTGCCAGTGTGTGTGCGTGTGTCTGTCTATTAAGCATACAGCACGCTTTACTGCAAGTACCCTCCGTGTCTATGAGCGAAACCAGCTGTCAGGCCACCTACGAGTGCTTGTATAAATGTGCCTGAGTGAGTGAGTAAGGAAAGGCACCTTATCTGTAAGTACAATAGCTTGTCATTGTTTTATTGTGTCTGTGTTGATCTGAGGGATCAACCACAGTTCTCACCTTCTCATACCTGTCACAGGTTATAGGTGAATCGACGGTGAATGCGTGTTTATCTGTGTGGTATCACTGCATTTCCCTAGTCTGTGAATGTGAGCTTCACATACACCACACATTTAGTTATTGTGTGATAATATTATTGTGCATGTTATTGCCTGTCCCATTGACAGTGTAGTTGTTGAGTTATTGCATATCATCATTACCGAGTATCCAGTTGGAACTCTTGTGATCCCTTTGCATACCGGCAGTTAGGTTCCCGTGTTAATGATTGGCTGTCAACTGTGTTAAGTTAGGTGTTTCTCCACGAGTGGATACGAGTTGTTTAGCCAGACGTCAAGAGTCTTGCTAATGCAACCATAGCCTTTCTGACGCCAATCTAAAGTAAATCAAGCACCCTTTGTATTAGTGGTTAAGTTAGTAAATAAACTACTGTTAAGCTTTATGCGGTGTTTCCGTTGAACCACTTCTGAATACTGCCAACATTACTCAAGCCTTCAGCTCTAGGTGTCTTCAACACCGAGTTGCCCATTATTCACTAAACTATAAATGTGATGAGGACCCTGGGAGTCCCTTAAAGTGTTAAATCATTGAGGAGATTCCAACGATCAACGTGGAGCAGGACCAGGTGAGGCTAGTCTGAGAAGAGACCCTCAAGGACTCGAACTCGACCTTGCTCCCAGGCCCTGTACGGTTGCTCTCGTATTTTCTATTCTGCTAATTCCGACAGCTTCGTGAAGCATCTGCCACATATACATTGGCGACGTACGCATTGCAGGCGTGAAAGCAAAAAAGAAAACCCCCACACAATCAATCCTTTAATTGATCATTTAAAATCCGCTATGAGTAAGATCAATAATACTACTATCTCATTAGTATTGTCACCTTCTGCTGTTTCCTCATGTTGTTATGTACATGAACCAATATTACAGACGTTGATTATCACTGCACGTGTATACTTCGTGTCTATATATCTTCCGCCATTGAATTGTAATGTTCACTCTTCTTCTGATGTGTTGAACTTAAGGAATTTATTGCTTCATTTTCCTTCGTCATTAAAATTTATCACGTTATTTATCATGTGTTAATTTTGCGATTTATACGCACACATGCATGGTAAATTAATTTTGTCTACAACTCTTTATCCAAACTCATTAGACTCCCAGTCACCGTACGTTGTATGACCACACAATTAGATAAAGAAGTTTAAATACACTAGTTAGTGTTTGCGATATCCGTAAAGTAGACCAATTACAGGCCAGTTAGTATGAACCAGGCAAGTTAATTAAGTAGGCATGAGGCAAAGGTCTGAAATAATTGAATGACAAAACTAAACTTTGTAATATGATTCAATTACTTGATTAATTATAAATGCTGAAGGAAATATAAATCTGGTGTGAATAAATTAATAAAGCAATCAATTATTTGTAACTTAACTGATTTCTGATTATGTCGTCTGTTGAATCTTATTCCTGTAGAAACAAGAGTATATAGTTTCATACTCAGTGTCTGCTGCATCCACCATACCTGAGGAGAATCTACCTTTGTAAAAATTATATAAATTTATTTCTAGTATAGCTGGTCAAACGTTTTAGGATCAACGACGTTAAATGCGTTATTCGTTAGATTGACATATTGACTGTGTCAACAATTTTATATTTTCCGCATCAGCACAAGGTACGAGTATACTAGTAGCACAGATGTTATCTGAGCAATTAAACTATTTGCTTTCACTTAACCTGACTTTAAAAGCATTGTTTAATATTTAGTGCGAAGCGGGAGGGCAATCACTAATGGTGCCTCAGAAACACCGGTGAGCAAACGTGCTGAAAAGTTTTTATGCATATTTGTATATTTCTATGACATCCGATTTGTATTATAATACGCACTGTGACATGCACCAACCTAACCACATACATGTTCCTGACTGTGCATGTACGTGGTTTATATTTATGCATGCATGTGGGTATGTATACGCCCGACTGGTTTAGTTCATGGACCATGGATCATGGTATCAACCTGGTTGATGGGGTTCTGGGAGTTCTTTTACTCCCCAAGCCCGGCCCGAGGAGGCCAGACTTGACTTGTGAGAGTTTGGTCCACCAGGCTGTTGCTTGGAGCGGCCTGCAGGCCCACATACCCACCACAGCCCGGTTGATCCGGCACTCCTTGAAGGAAACAATCTAGTTTCCTCTTGAAGATGTCCACGGTTGTTTCTGTAATATTTCTGATGCTCGCTGGTAGGACGTTGAACAGCCGTTGACCTCTGATGTTCATACAGTGTTCTCTGATTGTGCCCATGGCACCTCTGCTCTTCACTGGTACTATTCTGCATTTTCTTCCATGTCGTTCACTCCAGTACGTTATTATTTTACTGTACAGAATTGGGACCTGTCCCTCCCGTATTTTCCATGTGTATATTATTTGGTATCTCTCTCGTCTCCTTTCTAGTAAGTACATTTGGAGAGCTTTGAGACGATCCCAATTATTTAGGTGTTTTATCTCGTCTATGCGTGCCGTATATGTTCTCTGTATTCCCTCAATTTCAGCAATCTCTCCTGCTCTGAAGTGGGAAGTGAGTACTGAGCAGTACTCAAGACGGGACAACACAAGTGATTTGAAGAGTACAACCATTGTGATGGGATCTCTGGACTTGAAGGTTCTCGTAATCCATCCTATCATTTTTCTGGCTGACGCAATACTTGCTTGGTTATGCTCCCTAAACCTTAGGTCGTCGGACATCATTATTCCCAAATCCTTGACATGCTGTTTTCCTACTATGGGCAGATTCGATTGTGTTTTGTACCCTGTATTATGTTTAAGATCCTCATTTTTGCCGTATCTGAGTACCTGGAATTTATCACCGTTAAACATCATGGTATTTTCTGCTGCCCAATCGAAAACTTTGTTAATATCTGTTTGTAGTTTATCAATGTCTTCAGCAGAGGTAATTTTCATGCTGATTTTTGTATCTGCAAAGGATGACACGAAGCTGTGACTTGTGTTTTTGTCTATATCTGATATGAGAATGAGGAACAGCAGTGGTGCAAAGACTGTACCTTGAGGTACAGAGCTTTTAACTGCGCTCGGACTCGATTTTACTTGATTGACTGTTACTCTTTGTGTTCTGTTCGACAGGAAATTGAGTATCCAGCGTCCTACTTTACCAGTTATACCCATTGACCTCATTTTGTGTGCAATCACTCCATGGTCACATTTGTCGAATGCCTTTGCAAAGTCTGTATACGACATCTGCATTATGTTTTTCCTCTAATGCCTCAGTGATTTTGTCATAGTGGTCAAGTAGCTGTGAGAGGCATGATCTTCCTGCTCTAAATCCATGTTGGCCTGGATTGTGGAGGTCATTGGTTTCCATGAATCTAGTGACCTGACTCCTGATCACTCTCTCAAATACTTTTATTATGTGGGACGTTAGTGCAACTGGTCTTATTAATTCTTTGCCAATGCTTTGCTACCGCCCTTGTGTAGAGGGGCAATGTCTGCTGCTTTAAGCGCATCTGGTATCTCCCTTGTGTCCAAGTTCTTCCTCCACACTATACTGAGTGCCTGTGCTACTGGCACTTTGCATTTCTTTATAAATATTGAATTCCATGAGTCTGGATCCAGGGCTGAGTGCAAGGGCATATTGTCAATTTCTCTTTCAAAATCTGCCTTGCTCATGTTGATATCAGTTATATTTACAGGTGTTTGAGTATCATTCATAAAGAAATTGTCCGAATCTTCCACTTTCATGCTGAGTATCGGAGTGCTAAACATGTCCTCATACTGTTTTTTTAGGATTTCACTAATTTCTTTGTCATCCTCAGTGTATGTACCTTCACTAATACGAATAGGTTCAATACTGGCAGTGGTTTTCGCTTTTGATTTGGCATATGTGAAGAAATATTTTGGGTTTTTCTTTATTTCTTGAATTGCTCTCTGTTATAGTTGTCTTTCTTCAGTCTGATAGGAATGCTTCAGTCTCTGTTCGATTTCTTCAATCTCCCTGTTTAAATTATTTCTTCTTTGTATGCAGAGTCGTGTCTGCTTAAGCATTTCCGCTATTTTTTCTCCTTTTGTAGTGTCGTCTGCGTTCTCTTTCTACATTGGACCTCTTTCTGGCTTTCCTCAAAGGAACATGTTTCATACAGACTTCATATGCATTAGAAGTCAGTTTTTCTATTCCTTGTGTAGGATTTTTATTTCTTAGAACATTTTCCCATTGAATGTTTGTAAGTTCCCTGTTTATTTTCTCCCAGTCTTATTATTATTTCTCTTATTATTAAAATTGAATTTATTGAATAGCCCTTCTCGCTTGTTGTTTCTCTTGGGCCTAGTACCGTTATTAACGTTAGTTTGCACTTCAATGAGCTTGTGGTCCGAGTACGTAGTGTCTGAGACAGTAATGTCTCTGATTAGCTCATCATTGTTCGTGAATATCAGGTCCAGCGTGTTTTCGTTCCTAGTTGGTTCTGTAATCTGCTGACTGGGCGAGAATTTGTCACAGAATCTCAGTAGTTCTCTGACCTGTGATTGGTTATTTCCGGGTTTATTTCCTGCTTTAATGTTATTGTTTACTATTCTCCATTTTAAACTGGGTAGTCTCTGGGTAGTTTATATTTTAAATTGAAGTCTCCAAGGAAGATGATATCTGGTACTGGGTTTGCTAGGTTATCAAGGATATTCTCTATTTTGTGGATCTGTTGAGTGAATTCCTCAACTGTTGCATCTGGCGGTTTGTACATTAAAATAATAAGTAGATTCATATTTTCTACCTTGATTCCAAGTACCTCTACCACCTCATTGGACGAGTTCAGGAGCTCTGTGCATGCCAGCTCCTCTTTAATATACAGACCTACTCCTCCACTTGACCTAATTACTGTCACATTTATATAAATTAAAATTCGGAATCCAGATTTCACTATCCATGTGGTCTTTTGTGTGGGTTTCTGTAAATGCACCAAATATTGAGTTCGATTTTATTAGGAGGCCATTTATGAACTTAACTTTACTTCTTGATTTTGGTTTCAAGCCTTGTATGTTTGCAAATATGAATGATTTTCCACATTGCGTATCACATTTGGTGGGCTTTGGTAGTTCTCCCCCCACTCTACCCAGGTCCAGGGTGTGTTGTTTTGGAAGTGATTCGCCCAGTTTTGGTAGTAGGACGGGTGTTGTGCGGTGTAGTACCTGTGTGTTTGTTGATAATTTGTATTCCAGTCTTGTGGGTATCTCCCTTCCCCTCTGTAATCCTGTAGTGGTTCCATCTGACTGTTCCTCTCTCTTATATTTTCTACTGTTTCTGCCTTCCTCTAAAAAAATTCCAGTAGTGTCATATTGATCTTCCCGTCTATAACGCTGTGTACCTCTCACGTGGAATTCCGGACACTGAAGATTGTAGGATTTTTTGTCCCTGATTGAAAATTGACATAATTTAGGGTGAAAGTATCTACACCCTGTTCCAAAACGGCATGTTTCCCTCGCCAACATGTTCCTGCATTTTCGACGATGCAGAAAATTGCATTTTGCTCCTAATTTTCCATATTTGCATATTCCTTTAGCGTAGAATTTGCAAATATGTTCCGGTTTTGCGTTTTTCAAGGTATTTATACTTGTGTCTGTCCTGTCTACCTCTTTATTGGAGCCATCTCCGTCTTTCGTCCCAATACCTTCATTTATGCACTCTGTCTCACTGTTGCTCTCATTGTTTATATTACCTGGCTCTGTAATATTGCTGTTATTTTACCACAACACCCTCTTCCTCCACACTACTGCTGCGGTTCTCTAAACTATCTGTTCCTGAGTTTTGGTCGTTATCCAATGTTGTCTTTTCCCAGTCCGCATATATCACTGGTAGCTTTTCTGTGAATGATAATCTTTGTGACTCGGAGAGGTTTTTCAGTTTAGTTATATTCTCCATCTGTCATCTGTCATATTTGCTAACCCAGTAAATTCCTTGCCTTTTTGTGCATCCTGGAGATAATTCTGCACAGCCCAGGTGAAATCTTATGTTATAGATGCAACACTTGACGCCTACATTACGTCTTCCCAATACTCCCGAACACTCTCCACACCTCTCCATTGTCTGATGTATTGTACTTGTGCTTCACTGTATGGATCACTTGTTGATGTCAGTCCTTTTAACTCTTTATAAAATGATATGTATATATCTATATATTTAATATTTATAATATTATATGTATACCGTATATTTGTAATATTATGTATGTTACTTTGTTCAAACTTTATGGCAGGTACTTAGCGTGGTGTAGCGAAGCTGGTCCCTGGTCGGTACAGGTGACCTCTTGTTGTCCCAGGTTGATGTCACCAGTTTCCAGTTACTCGATTTATAACACTGATTTATTCTTTGCTTGTATTCTTACAAGAAATTTTCTGCCAAATTTCCGGCTTGCAATGGTACTCACTCACTTTATTACTAATTCCTAGATCCACATTTCCATATTACACTATATATTTTCCGTGGATGAGGCTACTGAAGAAGAGTAGGCGGATAGGCACAAGAAAGTAATTATCAATGAAGGCACCAAGCTACGAAGGATATGTAGCACCAGGATAGGCACACAGTTCCTCTCAGACAACGCTAGAGGCAGGACGTACAGGACCTTGTGTACTGATATTTATCCTACCTCAAGTAATAATACCAAGAAGTACATGTGTGTGTTACTCCAAGACCCTAAGCAAGACCTACACAAAAGAAAGTAACAATACAAACAAAAAGGAAAGAGGAACACACAATACTGGTGAGCAGGGAGGGATATCTCTCAAGCAAAACCTCCCCTCGTGTGCCTCTCACGACGCCATAGCAAGCACAAGCCACCTACCACAGCAACACTTGCTTTCATCGATAATCTTACTAGTCCAGGGTCCTACCAGACAACTATTGCTCTAGGTCAACGTCTCCAAGTAAGGCAGTTATTTCCAACAAGAACATTATTTCATCCAGGGAGGAGGAAAGGCCCGCTTCACCCAGCCATTTTGATTTTCAAACGTCCAGAGACGCTGCAGCCTACTCGCCCAGATTTTCGTTGGTGCTCCCTAGCTACTGTTATCGCCGCCGAGTGTCAACTCCAGCGCCTTTTGAAGTGTACTGCTGACTGGATGGAGTATTTTCTACAAACAACATTCATCTGTACTCTTCGTTTCTGTAATCGTCTCCCTCGTCCTCCCATGACGTCACGGCAGCCCATGACGTCACAGCAGTCCATGACGTCAGCCCAGGTTCAGGAAACCGACGCCAGGATCGCCTCCGGATGTAAACAACGCCGCCACTCACCTCCCCCCCCCCTCCCCACACGACTCCTCATGGATTGTTTTTCACGATAGCCAAAGTTGTTCTGAGGATACCACAGCCCGAAGCTAAGTAAACTACAGCTGGTACACTCTGTGCTATACAATAATTGCGATTTAATAAGGAAATAACCCTCTATATCAAATATTCTTTCCGCCAGTGACTTGATAAGAGGAATTAGCTGCCCATTCCTCACTCAATTCCTTTTTGTGGTGTTTGGTGCTACAAGTTCCATTGTTCATTAGTAATGTTATGTTAAGTGATTCCAAGTACATTCTGGTGCAGTGTATTAAGTATAAATAATATTGTTTTTTTCAGCAGTTGAAGTGCATTATAGACAAATTTTATGTTTTCCCCAGACCTTATTCTGAAGTTTCCTTTAGCATTTTATATTAAATGTTACAGTATCTGTGTTTATAGTACTGTACTCTATAACTTTATTATAAGCTAATTACAACAGTTGCTATAACATTGCAGAATATTCTTGTATTCTTTCCACAGTTTTTTTTTTTTTTTTTTTTTTTTTTTTTATTATTATTATTTGCAGTCTCCGTGGTGTAGTGGTAAGACACTCGCCTGGCGTTCCGCGAGCGCTATGTCATGGGTTCGTATCCTGGCCGGGGAGGATTTACTGGGCGCAATTCCTTAACTGTAGCCTCTGTTTAACGCAACAGTAAAATGTGTACTTGGATGAAAAAACGATTCTTCGCGGCAGGGGATCGTATTCCAGGGACCATAGGATTAAGGACTTGCCCGAAACGCTACGCGTACTAGTGGCTGTACAAGAATGTAACAACTCTTGTATATATCTCAAAAAAAAAAAAAAACGAAAAAAAAAATTTACACATTTACAGAAAGTTAATTTGTTTTAAATTCTTGATGCCTTATTGCTACATGTTCTGCATTACATGTTAATTCTTTTGTGTATATTTTTCTACATTTTATCCATTATTAAGAATCATATTGTACTACATGTTGAGTGTTGTATACTTGTGTAATTATTTTCATGAAATTTACAGTTCTCAGTTTTATGATAAAATTTACTATGCTTTACCTGATCCAATTAATTTACATAACTCCAGTTTCAAGTCATGTGCATACCAGATTGCATATTTAATTTATAATTTTGCTGATTCATATATTTCGTGTGTGTGTGTGTGTGTGCAACCCGTCCTCTTAAAAAGAACGTCACTTTTGGCTCGTATGCGCACTATGGCCAAATTTGGACGTAATTTGAAATGAAATCGACTCACAAAAGTGACGTTCTGTTCCGTTTTCTATTTGAGTCGTCCGGCGTTCGCGCAGAGGTTATGAGAGGACACTTTAAATTAACGTTTTTCATAACTTTTTGAAACTTTATGAGAATTTCCTGCCCACCTAACCTATCAGAGGACCCTTAACTTACTGTTGTTGAAAAAAAAAATCCCAAATTTATTTTCATATTTTTTCAATTTCAAATTACGTCCAAATTCGGCCATACGGGCAAACGGCCAAAAGCGACGTTCTTTTTAAGAGGATGGGTTGGTGTGTGAGGGGTGGAGGCCAGCACAACGCTTGCTGCCAGGTACACACCACAGCGTTGCCAAGTGTATCTGCAGCTTATTCACACCTCTCTACCTGATATTAATACTACGGTACGGTTAGTGTTATATATAACTTTTCAGTGGTTAGTTTTATTACACTGTATACAGAAGGTGTTTGTGCACACTAAGGAGCTACACATGTGACAAAATGATACATTTGGCAAGAATCTTAGCTCGGACTGAGTGACCTTGAAAACAAGCGCGCCTATGTGGAGCAGAGAGGCCTAACTCCTCGTGCCCCGCCTCTTAGCAGTGCTTCTGTATGCATAAACAGTGTGTGAATCTTTCCTTCTGATCGTGCGATATGATTGGAGTCCCTTTGCTGTGTGGTTGATGTGTAACTCTGTGGTTCGTGCTGTGTGCAGCTGTGAACCTGCCCAGGCGACACTCGAGGCATGGCGACTGCTGCCTCAGTGGCCTCACACCAGAGTGCTAGTACATCAAGTGGTCTACACGAGGAAGATACAAGCATGGTATCTTTCACAGTGGACTCAAATGCTGGACAGGAGGAGCCTGATAGTGACGAAACTCCTTGGACAACTGTATCGTCCCGGAGGAAGACACAAGGAGTCAAAAATATCATAAATCGTAACCATGAGAAGAAAAGAACCAACCTGCAGTTTCCCTCGGGCACGGGAACTGCAGCAAAATATGCATGGTTGGCTGAGGCAGCCAAAAAACACCCTGGTGGTGGGTATTGGTTGGCGAATAGACATGCAAACCATGTTCGTATGAACAGTACTGATGAGATGGTGCAATATTTCTGTACTCAAGAGCTTGCTGGTATAACAATGAGGAAACCACCACAGCCTGCTCATACCCACAGGACACCTGTCATCATTTTTGGTCTGGACCTCTACCAGGATCACACACTGGTAGAGCAGCATGAATATATTTTCAATGCGAAAAGAACTAAGGGAAGAGACACTATTCTCGCCAACTGGACCAGCGAAGAGACTCCGCCGGAAAGATTTACTGTTCCAAGTGCTTATCGGCAACTAACAATGAAGATTTACACCCCTCCCAGGCGCAGGTGTTACAAGTGCCAACGGTGGAATCATGTTGCAAGGAACTGTTGGAATGATGAGCGGTGTGGACACTGTTCCGGAAAGCATGCAACGTCTGTGTGTGATGCTAAAAAGGGTGGTGCACTAAAACTGAGGTGTGCAAACTGTCACATGGAGGGAGTTCCCGCCTGGCATGGGGACTGTACCTCACTCCCGCCGAGACGGGCTGCCAGGGGTACACCAGCTGGGGGCGCCAGTAACCACCCTGGCTCATCTGCTGTGCCCCCACCGGTCACTCCGTCACACTCCCCTCCCTTACCCAACCACTCCAACGCCACGGCTAGTAGCTCGAGTGACACAGTTGTAGGCCCTACCAATTCATGTTGGTCGGGGGGCCTGGATCAGGCACAGAAAATTAGTGAGCTTATGCATACAGTAGAAAAACAAAACAAAATTGTGGAAAACCTGACCAAGCAGATAACCGAACAAAATAAGGAAATCATGCACCAAAAGACGATGATAACCACTCTTCAGGACACTGTGAGAGTATTAATAACTGAGTGCAGGCCACACCAACCTGGGGTACCACCATGTGCTCCCATGCGGCCAGTACCCCAGGGGAGACCCCAGCAGGGGGTGTCCCAGCCCTCACACCAGCTGGGCTCTCCCACCACGGCTCCCCACACCCCAGCCTCATCAACACAGTGCGCTATGAACAGAGGTAAACTATTCCACGTAGAAACGCATAGTGCTGTCGATGAGTATTATGGCGCAACTGATCCTGATGATGAACGTAGTGACACTGAGGGTGAGAACTTTAATGGTGATGACGATCATGATGTTGATACCGGGTCTAATAAACTCTGTTTGAAGGAATACAGTAGTGGAAATGTTGAAAGTGATTGTGGTAAAGAACAAAGTGAAACCAGTGACGCTTGTAGTGATAATGACGAAGTTCAACTGGACGTGGATGCCCGCCTCGGGCCACGCACGCCACATCCCAGATGGTTCCGCCGTGACACATTTAAAGAAATGGTGACAGGTGATGTGCTGACTGAAGAGGAAAAAGAAGCTGTAATAAAGCACTACAACCGGTATGTAGATATACTTGCTTTCCTGAAACTGCAGACTGATAAAGTACAAAAGAACAATGGCGGCCTCTGAATCTCATAAGAACAAGTACAGTGTCATCAAGATACTCAGTTGGAATATTGCTTCTCTTAGAAAACGGTATTCAGATCTCCATCATAAGGTTATGACTGAAGACATAGATATTGTCTGCCTCCAGGAAACCCTAACTCCCGCAGGTAAAACCCCGCAGACTCTGCCTAGTTATCAGTGTTATAATCCCAGATCAAAAAATACGTGTCTTATGTATGTTAAAAAATCCCTGCCGCATGAGCCACTCTCCGCCCAACAACGAGAGGGGTTTCAATATCATGGTATCCGGGTACATGTTGGTAACTCTACACTTAATGTTTTGAATGCCTATGCACCTACTGGCCTCTTCCAGTATACTGACCTACCTAGTTTTGCACATACTGATTCTACAATATTAATTGGGGATTTAAATGCTAAACACAAACAATTAGGGGATCAACTCACAAACACCAACGGGAGAAGATTGTTGGCACTTCTCGATGCATATGATGATGTTCAAATTTTCAGTAAGAATCAACCAACGCAAATATATGGAGGAGTCCTAGATAGGTGCATTGGCTTTAACCTGTCATACACAACTCATGAGACTGATATTATGGATGACTTAATGTCTGACCATTTAGCCATAACAGCTAACATACACGTGGCTAATGTTGACCTACCTGGCACTAAGCTGAGTAGACGCAGGCTAACAGTAAGGAAAGAGCAAGAAAAATTCTTTATAGACAGCATAGAACATTGGTATAACAATTATGAGCCTGAGAATGTACAACAGTTTTATGATGACCTCATAAATAATACCTATGAGGCCCTCAAAAATAGTGAGTTACGCCAAACAAAAAGAAGTACTGGTAAACAGGTCAGACACAACCAGTACTATGATGATGCTAAACTGAAAGAGCTTAAATCAATTGCTAGACAGACAGGTAAAGCATATAAGAACCTTAGAACTCCTCAAATGTTAAAACTGTTTCAGGCCGCGCTTGCAGCGGCAAGGGAGAGAATGACTGAACTGAGACAAAATAAATGAGAGGGTTTTGTTAGTGGACTTAACCTGCATACTCCCCTGGGCAAAGCCTGGAAAGGCATAAACAAAATTATTGGTAAAAATAGTAGACAAGTTTCACACCCTAACCCGCTACAGAAAGCCAATCAGTTAATTGCAAAATGGGCTCAGGTTTCCAGCCTTGGAATGTTACCAGCTAGCACTAGGGAGAAATTGCGGGAGAGGTCCACAGACAGAAATGCTCTCATAAATTTCATGTTGAGCAAGCAACATGATGAATGTAATGTTCCATATACAGATTATGAATTGGATGCAGCCCTCTCCAGGGGCAGGAGCACTGCTCCTGGTGAGGACGGTATCACCTATGATATTCTAAGACTCCTACATCGTGTACCCGGTAACCCATTATTAGAATTGTTTAATGCCAGCTATGTCACTGGGCAGTTGCCTGTATCATGGACCACCAGTCTTACGGTACCTGTACCAAAGCCTGGACAACCTGATGCTTTCAGTCCCATCTCACTGACCAGTTGCATGTGCAAAACCTTTGAGAGAATGGTGCTTAATAGATTATTGTATAGAGTTAAAGAGCACATGTCACCTGATATCAATGGTTTCACACATGGTAAAAGTGTACACAACTGTATCACAACCTTTCTTACTGTTCATGGAGATAAAAGGCACAAGTACACAACATTTCTTGATTTAAAAAATGCCTTTGATATTGCTAATAGGGAAGTGATTATGTATGAATTAGCGAGAATGGATATAGGGGGACATTTATTACAATGGATACGAGGCTATCTTACCAACCGGAAGTCCTCTGCACTGTTCCAAGGCTACAGGAGTGAAACTAAAGTAATGCAACTAGGCACCCCACAAGGAGGAGTACTTAGTCCTACCTTGTTTAATGTTCTAATTAATGCTTTATTAAAATCAATCCCAACTAGTCCGGCAAACATCACTATCAGCTATGCAGATGACATCCTTGTGCATACTAAAACCCACCGCGAAATGCAAACAGTCTTAAATTGTATACATACAGCTTGTGAGAGCCTTGGTCTTGTAATCAACGCTGCTAAAACTAAGGTATTTAACAGACAAATTGGCAACCGCAAAAGTGGACCACGAAAACTTAAGATAGACAACATACCAATAGACTATGTCTCTTCTTTCAAATACCTTGGTGTCTCTGTCCCTTGTACCTCAACTGCAGTCAATAAGTTACATCAACAATGTAGAGACAGACTCAAGGCTCTCAGAACTGTAGTGGGGTACAGCCCGAAATATGGTGTTAATATTAGAATAGCAAGAATGATGTATTTAGCGTATATAAGGTCTCTGATAGACTATCATGCACCAGCTTTGGTCCTGCAGAATGGCAAAAGTATTGATAGACTGGAAAAAATGCAAAATGAAGCACTCAGAATTATACTTAGCTGTCCTATAACTACCAAAGTTCTCAACATGCGGAAAGAATTAAATATACTTAGCATTCGAGATAGAATATTTGAAATTAATCTTATGATGGGACTAAAGCTGCTGCGTGGTAACAAAAACAACATTGTGTCATTTGCACTGTTAGAACACATACGAAATGGAACTAGCGAGTCTAAATGGATTCAAAGAACTGCCACTCATATTAAAATGATGGGACTGCACGATGTATATACAGATGAAAGAGTACAGCACTTCCTTCCACCCTGGCAGATAGTACCTTTTGACATCCTGACCCCTTCATACCCCCCCAAGAAACTAATCACAAGCAACCCTCATGCTCAGCTTGCTGCTAAATTAAGCACCATAGAACACATTCACAATATACAAGCTGAAAACAACATTGCACAGACCATATACACTGACGGATCACTCAATACAGCTACAGGGAGGGCAGGAAGTGCTGTTATTGCTCATCAGCCCGATGGCAGCACAATTCAAAGAAATATCCGAATTAGTAACTGGGCGTCCACAATACAGGCCGAGTTGGTAGCGATACTGGTAGCACTCGAAATTATTGACAACACTGAAGTAGACAGCTTAATTATTTCTGACTCCCTATCCTCACTACGAGCAATAAACAGTTTGCAATCAAGTAATAACGTGCTTGTCTTGGAAGCTAGACGTAGATATGTAAGAATACTTAGCAAGAGGGTAAATATAAAAATGTTGTGGATTCCTTCTCACATTGGCATGCAGGAACATGACAAAGTTGACGCCCTTGCTAAGGCTGCAGTAAATAAAGACAGTATTGAATGGAATCTTGAGTTATCAAATAGGTCCCTTAAAAGTGTCATTAGACGAGAACTCCTAGATGGATTTGAAGAAAGTAGAACAGTGCAAACTGGAACTAGTAGGTCCATTGTTCATCACAATGAAATGTGTGAAGTAAAACATGTGTATGGGGCAAGTAACAAAGTCAGTAGATTAACAGATGTTGTCACAGCTCGTATAAGACTTGGCTACAAGTATCTCTGGCAGTTGGGCTTGTATAGGGATCTAGATGAAGTAAAGTGTAAAGTGTGTGGACATAGGCAGGGACACACACTCGAACACTATATCTTGGATTGTTGTAAAATTGAGCCTTTTAGAGATGGATCTAAGCTCACTCTGTATGATATGGCAACCTATCTTATTACCATGGATAAATTACCTGAAATCCTTGCACTGTACCCACATTTTGCTTCCAGTAGATGAACGACATATGAGATTCAGAAACAAGTAGTGTATTGTGAGGACTAATAATAAACAGAAGCTCCCCTATGACTCTGTAATATCCCCATTGGCCAAACTATTATGTATTAACGATAAGACCTACCATTAATGTATGATGACTTACTGTAAAGATGTAGCTCTTGTAATAGCACTTTCTCTGTAACTAGCTGACATTGTATCTATAAGGTGTGAAGGATTGAAGAAATTGTTTATGTAATAATCTAAGATGAGGTCTGATAAAGACCTTTTGTGCCCTCTGTAATGCTTTTGCGCTACCGCTCACAGGATGAGTATGGGGTGCACAATAAACTAGCCGTCTTCGGCGGCAACAATCAAAGGATAGGCACAAACACCCTTACACTGCATTGTTATAGAACTACAGTATTGATAATGTTTTCGAATTCCTCACCTAACTTTCATTTTCAGCATTTGCTCCCTGTGTCTTCCTTTCTCTGTTGTTGTTGATCAAGACTTTCTACATCTTTTATTTTCGTGTCTATCTTTATTAGGCTGTTCTCTTAATTACTATCATGCAAGAGGAGCCACACATCTATGGATCATCCAATAAAATCATGAGACTTCGATATGTTACTACTGCTCGGCTTAGACTCGGTTAGAAGTATCTTTGGGAATTCTCATTATCTGCTGATGTAGACCTGACCAAATGTAAACTGTGTCAACAAAATTATTCGCACACCCTCCGTCACTATGTGATGGAGTGCGAAAAGATACGTGAATTTATAGACAATTCTATAACCAATGTTCCAGCGATGTGTAAATATTTCATTCAAAATGATCTGCTACCAGAAATTTTAGCCAATTATCCCCAGTTTGCAAACTGTAGGTAGTAATTAAGTGATTGTAACCTATCCACCGCTGCCCACTGGATGGGGGGGCGGTGTGCAGGACAAACATGTAAATTGTGACACTAGCTCTTCATATATGTCAGTTGCTTAATTTAGAAACAGTACTTGTGGTCGATCTCGAACCCATTGTTGATGTGACGACTTGTATTGAATTTTGTAACTAGCTCATCAAGATTGAAACTTGCTTAGCTAAATGAATTGTGGGGTTCAGTCCCTGAGCCCATTATGTGCCTCTGTAACCCTTTCTACTACCGCCCACAAGATGGGTATGGGGTGCATAATAAATGAACTAAACTAAAAAACTCTCTTAATTGTCATTTTTAGGTATCATACTTCACTGATATTATTAAACACAGAACTATGCTAAACACTTCACATTTCCAACAATGTTTGGAATTTAGTTGTTTCCCCAACACAAAATTATTTTGATCCAGGAATTTTGTGGAAAACAATCCAAGAACTGAATTGTAAAACAAACTGAGAGATGTGTGTCATTAGCATCTTCGTATGGTATGTTGGTTTTTGTTCTATTCTTTAGTGTGATATGATTAATCTAACAACGCTTCAATTTTACTCATTTCATATTAAAATATGCTTGAATTTGTTTCGGTAAATTACAGTTGTGCTTTGCTCAAAATAGGAGCTGGTGTATATTGTCTCTAACTTTTCCGCAGAATGGTATCTGTATACTGGAGGCCTACCTGAGAATGCCGATGTTTATCCCGTGTACCCGCGAGAGATTTAAACCCTTAAACTGGCCTGTAATACGGCCCCAGTCGAAAAACTAGCATGACTTTTGAAGAACTCCTCTTCCAACTTAACCCTGATGCAAGAACACTAGTTAGAGGGATAGAAGCCCTAAACCAGAAGATAGTTAATACAGAAAATTCTGTCATATTTAATGAGACATGTATACAAGAAAACCTGCTGCCAGTATACACCAATATAAACCCACATGACCCAGCAGTCCGCAACGCAGAGTTTACCTATAGGTACAGGCACGATCTCATACGGCATCAACTGAACACGAAGAAGGAAACCCTCCAAACCCTTACAGAGCAAGCTGAACATCAGTTAAACAAATGGACCCAGTACGACATCCCCAACCAACTTAAGCAAACCATAAATAGCGAATTATTTAACCTGAAACAACAGCACAAAACTCGTGTAGACACGAAGATACTCCGTAAGTTAACAGTTTTAAAGGGTGGACAGTTAAAGATCCCACGTCCAAAAGATGGCTACATTAAACTTATTTCTCATGATCTTACCCAGGACCAACGAGACCTCATAATCTTGGTCTAAATTGTCAATTCATATCTAAACCAAAGAAGCATCAAAATCACATTGATATCGAAATGCTTCTGGATGACATCCACAAGCTAGAAGACAACAAAATAGTCCTCACTACTGACGCACATCAGGCTGAACTACTAACAGTAGCGGGGGAAAAAAAAGGGACATTTTCATCAACAATCTTAACCCCACGATTCAAAGAAGCAGCGAAACCACTAAAAGATCTGGAAGATGTAACAATAAGAAAAACCGACCAGACCTCAGCATTTGTGTTGATTCCTACCCAAGAATACATGAGTAAAATTAGCGACATCCTTAGTGATGGCACTAAATTTCAACGAATAACGAGGAACCCTGTGACCTTAAATGCAAAGTGAACGAAACTATTACTGCAATCAGTGCAAAGAGAGGTAGTGTTTATTTCACTAAACTCCAGGGCGACTATGGCTTAGGATATGCCTATGGCAATGTTAGGACACACAACCCAGGTAACCCACTATGCCCAATAATCAGCCAAATACCAACTCCAACCTATCACCTGGCAAAATGACATTACGAACTGCTAGCTCCATACACTCCAAACAACTATAGTGGACAATTATCAGAAGATTTTCTAGAATTAATCAAAACTACACAGCCCGATGGAATCATTGCTTCCCTGGACGTCGAATCCCTATTTACCAACGTCCCAGTCGACACCACCATAGAAATGATACTGGACAGAGTATACAGAGACGAGAGCACCCCTAAATTAAACATACCCGAGCCACACTTGAAGAGCCTTCTCGAGGCATGTATAAAGGAAGCTCCTTTCATCATTCCGCAGGAGAATATTTATATCTACAAATAGACGGAGTAGCAATGGGCTTCCCTTTAGGAATGTTATTCGCTAATTTTTATATGGGAACCATCGAAAATAGAGTCTTCAGTAGTAGACAAAAACCAACTGTATACTGCCGTTATGTAGATGACATATTCGTCATAGTAAAAGACTCAGATGAACTAATTGACCTAAAAAGCCATCTAGAGAGAGAGTCAGTACTCCGATTTACACATGAAAATAGTGAAAATAACAGTCTGCCTTTCTTGGATGTACTAATAACAAAAACAGGAACCTCTTTAAGCACCAGTTTATATACTAAACCTACCAACATAGGATTATGCCTTAACGGTAAGAGTGTCCCCAAAGATACAAAATCAGTGTTCTCACTGCTTATATTGGTCGAGCACTTACCCACTGCTCCGAATGGAGCGACGTGAGTAGAGAGTTTGAAAGAATAACTCAGGTATTGGTGAACAATGGATATAGCAGCACGGAAATAAACACGGCTGTAAGAAGACACCTGGACCGATGATACAATCCTGAACATAGAACAGAAACCATAACACCTCCAATAAAATTATATTACAAATCACTGTGAACATTAAAAAGAAGGAAGAGCATTAAAAGAAATAATCCGTAAAGGAGTAAAAAGTACTAATCCTAACCAAAACATAGATCTGATCATATTTAAAAAAACAAAGAAGACTGCCGCCCTCCTTATTACAAACAGCCCGAAGGTGACGGAGAACCCCTTTACAGTAGTCAAGCGTTGTATACATGTACACCTGCCCCACGATGGATGTAACCTTCAATCTCAGTACATAGGTATGACGTCGAATAAGTTGACGAGGCGTTTGACCTGTTATCGTCAATCTGGCTATTATCACATACAAAGTTTAATCGGGTGTAATAGGCCTATTATGTTGAGCGTGTCTTCTGTGTTGCCATCGTTATATTCCGGTCTTGTTCTTACTCTCGAGGTGGGTAGAGTAAATAGTTCCGTGATTTGGGTATTCATAGTAGGTTGATCTATTCTTATGTGGATTGCTTCAAGACTTTGTAATCTTCTTACATCTTGGGTTTATATATTTTACAAGTGTTTTTATTCAACATTTCTCTTGTTAGAGTGATGTCATGGGCTTGTCTCAAGTGATTCCTGGGGGGCACCTGATTGAAGATGACAGGTCAAGCGCCTCGTCAGCTTGGTCGACGTCATACCTATGTACTTAGATTGAAGGTTACATCATTCGTGGGGGCAAGTGTACATGTATACAACGCTTGACTGCTGTAAAGGTTCTCCGTCAGCTTCGGGCTGTTTGAAATATGGTGGGCGGTAGTCTTCTTTGTTTTAAATAATATCATCAGGTCTATGTTTTGGTTAGGAATAGTGCTTTTTACTCCTTTACGAATTATTTCCTTCATAATTCTTTCTTCGTTTTTATGTTCACTGTGCATAGTTGATTTGTAATATAATTTTATTGGAGGTGTTGTGGTTTCTGTTCCAGGTTCAGGATTGTACACTCGGTCCAGGTGTCTTCTTATAGCGGTGTTTATTTCTATATTGCTATATTCATTGTTCTCCAATACCGGAGTTATTCTTTCAAACACTCTACTCACATTGCTCCAATTCAGATCACTGTGTAAGAACTCGACGAATATAAGCATTGAGAACACTGGTTTTGTATTTTTTGGGGCACTCACTCTTACCGTTCAGGCATAATGCTATGTTGGTAGGTTTTGTATATACGCTGGTGCTTAAAGAGGTTCCTGTTTTTGTTATTAGTACATCCAAGAATGGCAGACTGTTATTTTCACTATTTTCATGTGTAAATCGGAGTACTGACTCTCTCTCTAGATGGCTTTTTAGATCAATTAGTTCGTCTGAGTCTTTTACTATGACGAATATGTCATCTACATAACGACAGTATACAGTGGATTTTTGTCTGCTATTGAAGACTGTCTTCGATGGTTCCCATATAAAAATTAGCAAATAACACTCCTAATGGGGAGCCCATTGCTACTCCGTCTATTTGTAGATACATGTCTCCTTGTGGACTGATGAAAGGGGCTTCCATTGTACATGCCTCGAGAAGACTCTTCAAGTGTGGCTCGAGTATGTCTAATTTGGGGGTGCTCTCGTGTCTGTATACTCATTCTAGTATAATTTCCATGGTGGTGTCGACTGGGACGTTGGTAAATAGGGATTCGACGTCCAAGGAAGCAATGATTCCATCGGGCTGAGTAAATTTTTATACAGCCCGATGGAATCATTGCCTCCATAATTAGCATAATTAAATATTAATAGCGACATCTTTAGTAATGATACCAAACTTCAACGAACCACGAGGTACCCTGTGGAAGACCTTAAATGCAAAGTGAGCAAAACTATTACTGCAATCCTCACAAAGAATGGTAGTGTTCTTTCACTAAACTCCAAGGCGACTATGGCTTAGGATATGCCTATGGCAATGTTAAAACACACAAACCAGGTAACCCTTTATATCCAATAATCAGCCAAATACCAACTCCAACCTATCACCTGGCAAAAAGACTTAACGAATTCCTGACTCCATACACTCCAAGCAACTATAGTGGACAGTCATCAGCAGATTTCCTAGAATTAATCAAAACTACACAGCCCGATGAAATCATTGCTTCCCTGGACGTCAAGTCCCTATTTACCAACGTCACAGTCGACACCACCATGGAAATTATTCTAGAATGAGTATACAGAGACGAGAGCACCCCCAAATTAGACATACCCGAGCCACACTTGAAGAGTCTTCTCGAGGCATGTACAAAGGAAGCCCCTTTCATCAGTCCACAAGGAGACATGTATCTACAAATAGACGGAGTAGCAATTTGCTTCCCCTTAGGAGTGTTATTTGCTAATTTTTATATGGGAACCATCGAAGGCAGAGTCTTCAGTAGCAGACAAAAATCCACTGTATACTGTCGTTATGTAGATGACATATTCGTCATAGTAAAAGACTCAGACGAACTAATTGATCTAAAAAGCCATCTAGAGAGAGTCAGTACACCGATTTACACATGAAAATAGTGAAAATAACAGTCTGCCAATCTTGGATGTACTAATAAAAAAAACAGGAACCTCTTTAAGCATCAGTGTATATACAAAACCTACCAACATAGGATTATGCCTAAATGGTAAGAGTGAGTGCCCCCAAAGATACAAAACCAGTGTTCTCAGTGCTTATATTCGTCGAGCGCTTACACACTGCTCCGAATGGAGCAACGTGAGTAGAGAGTTTGAAAAAATAAATGTACATTTATTTATACATAGACACCAAACAAAAAATAGAAATATACAAATAAGCATAAAAACTTTTCAGCACGTTGGCTCACCGGTGTTTGTGAGGTACCTTTAGTGATTGCCCTTTCGTGTGTCACTAAATATTAAACAATGCTTTTAATGTCAGGTTAAGTGAAGGCAAATAGTTTAATTGCTCAAATAACATCTATGCTACTAGTATACTCGTACCTTGTGCTGATTCGGATAATATAAAAATTGTTGACACAATCACTATGTCAATCTAACGAATAATGCATTTAATGTCGTTATAAAAAGATTCAGTTCTAGAATATACGAATTCCTTACATATGAGAACTTTTTTACTAGTCTGAATTCATATCGTGCTCACTTCATAATTCTGCCTGTTGCAGTATCTAATCTCAATCTGTCTTTCAACCATTTTATATGGTTTCATATTGATATGGCTATTCCTTTCTGTTGTTATTATGATTTTAAGTTTTATTACATATCTATTTTAATCAGTGTCTTTGACAATCTTAGATTGAAAAAGGTTTAATAAGTCTTTTTTTCGGAATATATTAAAAATAAGTGATTTTATTTGGAAATCTGTCAACATGATTAGCTTCTGTCCTAAGTTGTTATTAAAGTTAAATATATAGAGAAACTGACTCGTGGGATTTATTTATTTACAATTTATTAATTTAGGGGGGTACCACCTCTGGTGCAATTATAGGGACCCACAGCCTCAAAGAAGGGAACACAGAGCATTCAGAGAAAAACTTGCCATTTAACTCTGAATAAATTTGAGTGTTCGCTTCTCCTACCACCCCTCTTTTTTATGGTGTAGCAATGGGCTTTATATACTTTATTATGCATTATTATTGCAATGGGCTTGCATACTTTATTATGCAAGGTTATACAGTTACATATCTGATTTTATACAAAAAATGAACATTGAGAGGACACAAGAAAAAGCTCGCTTCCTAGAGGCTGTATATTTCCTCGAACTCCTCCGACACCGGACAGGAACCGAGGACGCAGCGGGCATTCCCCCTCTGGATCACGACACTGAGGCGCTGAAAGACAAAACTTGCCGCTCTAGGGTCTCTTGTAGTGTCAATGAGCTTGGAACTAAGATCCTTAAGAAACCTTCTTGCACTCTCTCCCCATGGGCCTAGGGTCTCAGAACTTATTGGAACGAAGTTGTACCGATGATCTAATTCCCTGTACTTGGCTGACTTGTCTCTTTCTCTGTGTGTCGCGGCGGCTCTTGCTTGGCCGGCAGAGAGGTTGATGTATGTGGTGGTCTGGGTGGGTACGCAAGTATAGTCCCACGCCAACTGTCTGCCACCCTTCCATGGGTGCAGTGTGATTCCGTCTAGTCGACCGGTAAAGCTAACAGAGTCATGGTTCAATAGGCTCCGGGGCTCTCTCTCCGCTGGACACTGAGCAGAGGCAAGGCTTCTTTTAATGATGTCATTGACTTCGTCGTGTCTAGTGTGCCAACCACCAGATTTTCCACAGTGCAGGCCATGCAATCTATATTCGTCAGCATCTGCCTCGCCGCAAATACTCCTATGAACAGTGTGGATAGGGGCAGCAAGGCGGCGAGCGACTGCATTACGGAGCTCCTGCGGATTAAGACATGTGATTATCACAGACATAGGGACTGCCAAAAGGAAGTCCCCTGCCTGGGGAGCCTTCACAGCTGTGAGGCGTGCACGATCACTGGGGGATGTTGCTGCCTCCAGCAAAGCTGTGGCTTGTTTGTCTACAATGGGACTGTCCCAGCTGGATTATTTCTTGGCTTTCGGCATGGCTGGTCTGAGTACTGGGTCTGCCATGGCACCCCATTTCGTGTCGCATTCCGTGTAGTGAGGGTCCTGTATCCCCGCTACATCACTCAGGGTGTCAGGTAGAATTTCCTTATCCAGGTCATCTAATGCTGAGCAGGAAGACAGGAAGGCCGGGACAGCAATTTGGGTGGCGGTACAGAAACCCCAAGCCACTGACCCTGAATATTTATTAATTTATATATATATTTATTTCTTACGTTGTTTATTTATAGCGGACTGTATGAATTTAAAGTGGACTGTAGATATTAAATTCCCACAAATCGTTTCCTACACAAGCTCGAGGGTTTATTATTTATAGTCTTGTAATCGATTGGTAGACATTCAGTACAATGTACTAGGTGTTAAGACTACTTAGATTAGTAAAATATATTGTCATGGGTTCGTATCCTGGCCGGGGAGGATTTACTGGGCACAAATCCTTAACTGTAGCCTCTGTTTAACTCAACAGTAAAATGTGTACTTGGTTGTAACAATGATTCTTCGTGGGGGTCGTATTCCAGGGACCTGCCCGAAACGCTACGCGTACTAGTGAGTGTACAAGGATGTAACAACTCTTGTGTGTGTGTATATATATATATATATATATATATATATATATATATATATATATATATATATATATATATATATATATATATATATATATATATATATATATATATATATATATTTATATGACAATGTCAGACCACGGAGGAAAAAATGAAACAGGAATTTCCTTAAGTACTTTCGTATATTAATACATCTTCAGAAGGAGTGATTTTACAGATCGAAAGATGGGTATAAATAGGCAGGAGAGAGTGGTGAAGTGAGGTGAGGTACAATACTTGGACAACGCAGACGGCCCATTGGCCCATCAGATGCAGCCAATTGGCCCATCTGATGTCGCACAATGGCCCATATGATACAGCGAACATACAAGCACAATACATAGGTAATTATAGCATAAAATGGTAAATATATACAATGAATTAGTGAGACAAATGTTTTCCAATGATCCTACTTAAATCGCCCTTTAGCTGATCTATTAGAAATGGATCTAAGTTATATAGACCACTGCTAATATTCAAATTACTTTCTTTTGTGATCTGTATCAAAGCAGATTCAATTATGTTTCTGTTATAGGTGCTTTTACAATTTGTTATTGAAGAAGCACTCTCCCAATCAATTTGGTGAGCTTTTTCTGACAAATGAACAAACAAAGCATTAGACAATTGGCCATTTTTTTTCCTCCGTGGTCTGACATCGTCACATTTTTAATCACGTGTTTATTTTCGTGATATACACACACACACACACACACACACATATATATATATATATATATATATATATATATATATATATATATATATATATATATATTATATATATATATATATATATATATATATATATATATATATATATATATATATATATATATATATATATAGTAAATATATATGTGTACATACAAAAGAATGGGGGTGGTAGGAGAAGATAATATTAGTGCTCAGTGAGAAACCACAAGGTCTCCTCTGAATACTTTTTATTTTCTTCTCCGAGGCTATGGGTCCCCACATTGGCACCAGAGGTGGTACCCTCACTATATTATATATATATATATATATATATATATATATATATATATATATATATATATATATATATATATATATAATATAGTGAGGGTACCACCTCTGGTGCCAATGTGGGGACCCATAGCCTCGGAGAAGAAAATAAAAAGTATTCAGAGGAGACCTTGTGGTTTCTCACTGAGCACTAATATTATCTTCTCCTACCACCCCCATTCTTTTGTATGTACACATATATATTTACTTTATTTGAACTTTGTTACAAAAAAGGAGTTACATATGGGTTACAAAGATGGTTATCATAGGTTGTCGAGTTCCTCCAGCTCCTCAGATGGCAGGCAGGAACCCTGGATGCAGTGCGCATTTCCCCTCTGTATCGCCACACTGAGGCGCTGGAAAAGAAAGCTTGCAGCTCTTGGGTCCCTTGTTGTTTCAATGAGCCTAGAACCCAGTTCCTTCAAAAAACTGGTAGCACTTTTACCCCAGGCGCCGAGTGTCTCAGAAGCAATGGGGACAAAATTGTAGTTGTGATCCAGTTCTCTATACTTACGGGATTTGGCTGCTTCCCTGTGGGTGGCAGCGCCACCTGGTTGTGCAACACTGAGGTTAATGTAGGTGTTAGCCAGGGTTGATACGCACGTGTAGTCCCATACCAATTGCTTGCCATTCTTCCAGGGGTTCACTGTGATACCATCCGGGCGACCAATAAGAGCATCAGAGTTACGGGGTGTTTGGTAACGGGGCTCTCTTTCAGCTGGGCATCCAGCTGTGGTGGGGCTCCTCTTGATGATGTTGTTAACTTCACTGTGCCTCGAGTGCCATCCCCCTGTGCTTTGGCAGAGTAGGCCATGGTGGCCGTACCTGTCAGCCACCACCTCGCCGCAAATACACCTATATCTGGTGTGGATTGGGGCAGCAAGGCGGAGGGCCACAGCAATTCGGAGGGCGTGTGGTGTAAGACGCGTGCCAGTTGCCGACATTGGGGTTGCTAACAGGAAATCCCCTGCATGTGGTGCTGCTACTGCTGTGAGGCGAGCAATGTCGTGTTGTGTTGTTGCAGCACCCAGGCACTCTGCAGCAACTTAGTCTACAATGGGGCCATCCCAGCTGGATTGCTTGTGGGCTTTTGGGGATGGTAATTGAGGTGATTGGCCTGCACGAGAGGCCCACTCTGTGGCACAGCGTGTAAAATTGGGATCATGTACACCTGCCAGCTGATGTAAGTGGGCAGGTAGAATTTTGTTCACAAGGTCGTCGGATGCTGATAAGGAGGACAGGAAGGCTGGAACAGCGATTTGCGTTGCTATTCGAACTTCGAGGCCCCGAAGTCTTACGGGAAGAGAGGCTTGTTTCCACTGTAGGTCATCAAGAGAGGTTAAGGGCTTTTTCTAGCATTGATTTCAGTAACCGGTCATACTCACTTAGTTTTTGGCTACTGTAAGATGGTGAACACCTCAGAAAGTAGGTTAACCTGGGGAGGGACAGACATCTGGTGATGAGGTAGAGTGCATCATGAGCATCAATATCCTCAATCCTCCCATCCACCCTCTTAAGGTCAGCGATTTTCTTATCAAGGACCTCATCGATGGCTTTCAACCCCAGGGGAGCTCCTAGGAGTGTGTTGTCTTCAGGTTTAGTTTTATGGATATTTGGCAGAAGACCCTCTATTCTCTCTACGATGCCCTGGTTGGAACATATTATTTCACATTTAGAAGGGTTCAGGGTGAGGCCTAAAACTGCACCTTGCTCCTGGATTTTTCTGATGTCCTCTAGGAGAGAGTCTTGGGAACCAGCTAGGGTACCATCATCCAAGAACCAGATGTTAAGCTCGCTGGACAGGACCTCTGTGACTTGTTTGATGACTAAGCAGAAAAGGAGAGGAGCAAGGGGGTCACCCTGTTGGACACCTCGCGAGTCAATTTCATGTTCGCCAAAAAGTAGCTTAAGATCCATACTGTAGCATGAATGTACAAAAGGGAAGGGAAATGACTATGAACCGCACGGAGTACAGCATCCCTCCGCACCAAATTGAAGGCATTTTTGAAATCTAGCTTGATAAGGGCCTTTTCGTCTGTGATGTTGGCGATGAAGGCTCGAGCTGCATGGGCTGCCGCCTCACACCCTTGTGGAATGCCAAATCCGAGCTGTTTTGGCTTCAGCATGTTGGCCGCTGCATCACTAACTGTTCTTGCAGCTGCCTTTACGACGAGACGCCGGAGAGAATTGCCCACAGCTATTGGCCTGATCCCTCCATCCTTTTTCTTTAGAGCACAGAGAGATGCTCCAAAAAAGATAGGTCTTATGGACGCTGGTATGTTGCCAGCTAGACATGTGTTGGTGAATCTGGTTAGTTCCACCAAGAGGTTCTTTGCAATGTCACCCAGTGCAGGGTTGAGCATTTGCTTGAGGTGGTTGGGTTTTAGTCCTGTGAACCCACCTGCTGATCCTGTAGGGAAGGACATGGCTGCTTTATGAACCACAGATTCAGCCACCCAGAGAGGTTCTGCTCCGGTAGCCCCCACTTGTACAATGTCGTCCTCACGCGGAGCCCTGGGTGGGTGTTTCTCCCTTAGGGCTTGAGCTGTTGCGGCATCTCTGTCGGCAATTGAGTCCTCACTGGTGATGACTCGTATTGCGCCAATAGTGTTTCCTTCTTCTATTTTCTTGGTGACTGATGTTCTGATTTTTGATGTCTCGGATATGCCACTGTTGCTCTTCCTGCCGTGGGTGTTTCTCGCGCGAGTGGGAAGGCGCACCTGGTTGTCCTCCCTGGGAAAATCATTTATTGCTTTGATGACTGAGGCAGCTAAGGTTTTGTCTCTCCTTGCAGGGGTGGCTAGACATATGTTGCCAAACATTAGGAGGTTGTGCCATGCTTGGGTCGTTCCAGGAGAGTCGTTGACCTTTCTCAGGAGGGCAGATAATTTGGCTGCTGCATGGGGGCGGGCTGCTTTAGGGATGTGTTGCAAGGTTCTGGCCGATGTTGCTTTGATAGCTTCTAATAAATTTTCTGTGGGAATGAAGGTCGGGGAGGTGTTTTTCCTTACGGGCGGTGTGGGCTGTTGATTGGTGTTCTCCCTGGGAGGGCGCCCAGAACCCAAACACCTGGCTCCGTTGTTGGAATGAAAGCGCACATTATCGTCCCTCAACCGGATATACCATACCCTGTCACACGTCTGACATCTACCTTGTCTACCCCTCCTTGATGGCTTATCTTGGCTTGGAAAAGCCTGGCTATCTGTTGAGAACTGCGACATGGGCGGGCACTGGGCGAGCGCTGGGCGGGAGGGTGGACGGCGGGTGGAGACTGGAGGGTGGGTGGCGGTTGGAGGCTGGGGGGATGATCAGCTGGCCGTGGCACTTACTACTCAGATGAGTGGTAATATATATACCACCTCTATACAAAGTGTGGGTATACACCCACTACACAATATGTGGGTATACATTGGGTGGGTGGGTGGCGTAGACACACATGGGAGCTTCCCGGGTTCTATGGGCGGGTGGCAAGGTGGCCTCGTGGGTGGGGAGGCGACGTGGTGGGGTGGGTAGGAGGGGGAAGAGCAGGTACTTCCCGGCCTTGGGGCTGTGTGGGGGCGGGGGTCAGGGCGACACTAACACTGGTATAATTTCCCCGTATATCACTGCACAATGATGAATGAATCACACACTTGTAATCTGACTCACTGCACGTGTGATGTACTCACAATATGATAGATATGTTCCGCCAATTATCGCTGACAACGTAACTTGTTCAACAAAACTTTCAAAAAAGAAAAACACAACACACTATTTGGCACACGCGTAACCCCCACCTCTCTCTCCTGACCACACAACACCCCTCACTCACCCCCCACCTCCCCTCACTATGGGAGGCCTGCAGGGTCCATCCTGGCCCCTCACTCCAGCCTCCATGACTCCACACTGCCAACCCACCTGTTTTGATAAGTTTTCACATAGATGGTACACAGTAGGCACTTCCGGCCACTTCGACGTCTGCTTGGTGTATTCACGGTGAATATGGTTGAGTCTTGGTACGGTGAGGCCAAGATGTCTCAGGGTAATGGCTGAGAAGGCAGCAGCTCCTCCGCCACACGTCCGTCCCCTAGGCCTCTCCCTAGGCCCCTAGGCCTCTCTCTCTCTCTCTCTCTCTCTCTCTCTCTCTCTCTCTCTCTCTCTCTCTCTCTCTCTCTCTCTCTCTCTCTCTCTCTCTCTCTCTCTCTATATATATATATATATATATATATATATATATATATATAACAGCAACATACGAAAACGAAAACATACGAAAACCTCCGTTCTCGTATCGAGCAAGACCTCGACATCCTCACACATCGACATCACCTCAGCAAGACTAGAAATAAAAATTAATTTTGGAGAATTGATTTTTCAATTACCATCGACAGTGAAAAAACTCCCAGGTATCTATTTATGGTAGGTGAGCAGGGGCATCAGGGTGAAAGAAGCTCTGCCCATTTGTTTCTGCCTCGGCCGACAATCGAACCCGAGCCACAGGATTGCGAGTCCCGCGTGCTATTCACTCTAACCATCCAGACCCACACATTGTGTGTGTGTGTATTCACCTAGTTGTATTCACCTAGTTTTGCTTGAGAAGGTTGAGCTTTGATCTTTCAGCCCGTCTCACAACTGTCAATCAGCTGTCACTAACTACTAACTATTTCCCCCCCCCCACCCTACACACACACCTAAGAAGCAGCTCTGTAACAGCTGTCTAACTCCCAGGTACCTACTTACTGCTAGGTAACAGGAGCATTCAGGGTGAAAGAAACTTTTCCCATTTGTTTCTGCCTGGTCCAAGAATCGAACCCGGGCCACAGAATTATGAGTACTGCCCGCTATCCACTCAGCTACCAGACCCCGCTGTGTACTTACCTAGTTGTGCTTGCGGGGGTTTAGCTCCGGCTCTTCAGTCCCGCCTCTTAGCTATCAATCAACAGGTGTACAGGTTCCTGAGCCTATTGGGCTCTATCATATCTACACTTGAAGCTGTGTATGAAGTCAGCTTCCACCAAATCACTGCCTAAGGCATTCCATTTGTCTAACGTCTCTATGGCTCATTTGGACACTCAATTTCCACCTGTGTCCCCTAGTGCGTGTCCCCCTTGTGTTAAATAGTCTATCTTTATCTACCCTATCAATTCTTCTGAGAATTTTGTATGTGGTGATCACGTCCCCTCTAACTCTTCTGTCTTCCAGTGACGTGAGGCTTAATTCCCGTAGTCTCTCCTCATAGCTCATACCCCTCAGTTCGGGTACTAGTCTTGTGGAAAACCTTGGAACCTTTTCCAGTTTAGTCTTATGCTTGACTAGATATGAACTGAATGCTGGAGCCGCAAACTCCAGGATTGGTCTGACATATGTGGTATATAATGCTATGAAAGATTCCTTACAGAAGTTTCTAGAGGCCGCTCCTATGTTAGCCAACCTGGCATGTGCCGCTGATGTTATCCTCTTGATATGAGCTACAGGGGACAGGCCTGACGTGATATCAACCCCTAGGTCTTTCTCTCTCTCTGACTCTTTCTGACTCTTGAAGATTTCATCTCCCAAATGATACCTTGTATACAGTCTCCTGCTCCCTACACCTATCTTCATTACATTATATTTGCTTGGGTTAAACTCTAACAACAATTTGTTCGACCATTGCTTCAGTTTGTCCAGATCTTCTCGAAGCCTCAAGCAGTTCTCATCTGTCTTAATCCTTCTCATAATTTTGTCGTCGTCAGCAAACATTGAGAGGAATGAGTCTATTCCCTCCTGGAGATCATTTACATATATCAGAAACAGGACAGGTTCGAGTACAGAGCCCCGTGGGACTCCAATGGTGTGTGTGTATGTGTATGTGTGTGTGTGTATGTGTGTTTGTGTGTGTGTGTGTGTGTGTGTGTGTGTGTGTGTGTGTGTGTGTGTGTGTGTGTGTGTGTGTGTGTGTGTGTGTGTGTGTGTGTGTGTTGTGGGAACCGACCTGTGAGATTTATATTTATTTAATTTATATGAATATATATAGAATTTATATTTACGTTAATTTATATACTTCGATAGCAATTTGTATAATGATGAGTGGACTGTATTTCTGCAATAATTTCATAATCTCACAAATCGATCCTCTACACATTAGAGGGGGTTTATATTAAATTAATTTATATATATATATATATATATATATATATATATGCAGCCAATCAAACTACAGGAATAGACTACATACATTGAAGAGGTTCCTTATCTTATAGTAGAGCAGGCCTTAGTCCAAACAGGTATAACTAGGATGTAGACACCAAATTATCCTCTTTGAGGTAGCTTCCATCACCCAGTAACTGGTGCACAAAGTCTTGCTTCCTCGTCTTGACCTGTTAAAAGGGCGCTAGCTGTAAAGCCAGATTCCTATATATGACAGGTATATCAGAGAAAATACTGTACATGGAACAATGAAGACCTGGCTTAATTACCTTTAGTATGAGGCGATTTCGTGATCTAACCGGTCCACCCTACCCAATGACATTAATGGCCACTAATGATAGATAAACGGGTTTCGGAAAGACACTTAACTTGATTTGTTGACAGCGTGTTGATAATGGTACACCTTTGGTTTCCATAACACTACGTCCAAGTAAAATTAACAGGAGCCGAATTTGCTCCCGTGAGCCTCTGGTCTCAGTACAAACAATGGCAATGTCTAACACTCCATACTACTGACGCTACTGGCCGACATTGTCCAGATATAATAGGAGCCGAATTTGCTCCACGCGTCTCGGAGGTGACAACAACAATGGCTGCTCCTCCCCCTCACTGACGCCTGGCCTACATTGTCCAGATGTCAGAAAGTGATAGAAGGGTCACATTTACTCTACTTTAATATTGATAATTAAGTTAATTTATATGAGATGTTTTTATGATGGTAAAGTCCAAAGACTAATGTATTTAAGTATAATTCCCAGCAGAATAGCTGGTGAATTATAATAGTATGTGGTGATGATATCCCGTTTTCTTTAGACGGTAATTCCACTACAAGTTACGTTTTCTATGGGTTAACTTGTTTATACAACACAGCTATTATCTGTCTGTATGTAATATTAAATGGTGTCGGATTTTCCGACATAATTCCCCAGGGGCTGCTCACGGGTCGAAGTCCTATTTAGAACAGACGAACACCGATACTCCTCCTTCGGATTATTAAATTAATTTGATGTTAGTAGTTAGTAATCACACATTTGTGCGTCTGTTCGTACAGGACGGATGTCCCGTACTAGAGTTGCAGGGGTTAGAAGTCTAATGCGATTTCATTTCCCTGTCAACTCTTGAAAGGCTAATATTCAAGCCTAATTACATATTATTTAACCCAGAAGACTGAATATGATCAAGTACTACAGTCAAGTATGATTCAGGGACTGCAGTGAGATCAGTGACATTAGATATAACTTGAAGTTTGTTCAGGTAACTGGTCACTGATATAAACACTGAGGCCCATGGAATACATCTTGATTAAATAATAAATGTATCAAATCAGTCATCAGATTTATTGGGGTTTAATTTAGTTAATTGATTCAGAAGATTGAATAGCTCATCATTAAAGTAAAGTATGGTTCTGAGACTGCAGTGGGTTCAGTGACATTGGTCGCAGTGACTTGTAGCTGGTTTAGGCTACTGTTCACTGATTTGCCACTGAAGCCTCATGAACTCATCTTCAGCTTTAAATGATGATACTAACATCAACCTCTGTTGGTATAGTCAGCTGTAATCTCCTTAGTATAATGCTACTGGAGTAATATAATCAGCTGACAAATTTAGATTTCTACTGGTATTGTTTATCTGCAGGCATAGGTCTCCTCAGGCTTGATACTGGGCCTGAGAGTAATTTACCTCCTGCAGAGTTTAACATGGTTATACCCTGATATTTAGTAGGGCTACCGATGAATCGATGGCAATAGTCTGTCCCTACAAGGAGACCGAAGTCGGTGAGGTGATCAGACTTAATATTATCTGCCAATTTTATTCCTCTATTTCTCAGGAATTTGGCTGTTGCTCTCAGACCTTGAACTTGTAGGTCTACTGGTATTTTGTCCACCACAATGGCTTGTACTCTACAGACGTACCTGCCTAAACGTACTGATGGTTGTACCACCTGGTAGACTTGAGGTCCTGCATCTGTTACAAACCCTGAGATGTTGAATGGCATCTGGGCTACAGGCCTTAATTGTAGTTCATCTGCCAACTTTTTAGTGACATATGTTCTCTGGGATCCTTGGTCAAACAACCCACGGGTATGGACCTTGGCCCTCTTATTCTGGATGGTAATTTGGGCAGTAGGCAAAGTCGTATTACCTTTAGACTTTGCCGATTGGACACGCTTAGTTTGTTGCACCTTGCAGTACTGTACTGTGGTGGGAATGCTATCTTCCACCTTGGGTCTTGAATACGTTAATTTCGTATATTTGCACAGTGCTGCATGGTGCCTACCTCTTCTACACCTGTTGCAGGTGTTGAATTGGGTATCACAATAGTCTATGTTGTGTGACTTGAGACACCTTGAACATCTCCCTAATTCTTGGAGTCGCTCAATACGAGCGTCTCTGGTTGGATAATTAGCACAACAGTATGTTGAATGTTTCTTTTTGCAGAACATACATGTCCCCCAGCCTACTGCACGTTTGGAAGTTACCGGTTTGGGTGAACTAGTAACAGTAGGCTTGGATGTTGCTGCTGCATTGTCAGATTTTCTGCAACTTGATGTTTGAGTAATTGGTTGATGTTTATTTGGGGTAGTTGTTTTACCCTTTAGTTTACTATTATTTTCTATTACTGAAGGCTTGCATGAGGCTTTAACTTCCTCATTTGCTCGTCGTTTGTTTATGATGGAATGCAAACCTTCAATGATGTCCTGTACTGTCAGGATGGTGTTATGTTGATGTGAATATAATTCATCTAGTATATCGCTGGGCAATTTTCGTTGAAGGACTACTTTGGTCATCCATTCATTAGTAGTTATATCAACCTTAAGACTGAATGTTCTTAGTAGTGACTCAAACTCCATGCTGAAAGATTGTAATGAGTCAGCAGTCTGATCAGGTTGAGGTAAATCCAGCAATTGTAGTACTAGATGTATGACAGTTTTCTCATTGCCAGCATTATTTCTAGGAGGCTGGACTGGGAAATTAGTGCTGTCGCTATTTTCATTTACATTTTCTACTACTGGTTCAGCTTCACCTCTAGCTTGGAGGCATGTTAACTTAGTAGCCTCAGGTATTGGGGTTTCAGAATCCACAGAGACTGTGGATAAATTGTCTGAGAACTGCTTAATTTCTTGTGGTATAATATTGGGTGAAGCTGTAGTGGGTGAAGCTTTACTGGGTGAAGCTTTATCCTTGTTGATTAAAGGATCTAATCTGGCTTTACATTTATTCTCAAAAAGTTTCAGATCATCCATAACATTATCTACTTTATTTGATGTACTTGCTAATTGTTCTGTTTCAATTATCCTGTGTAAATGTTCCAACCTGGCTTGAGTTTCTTCTTCATATTGTGCTAGGTCAGACAGGAATGGTTCCACATCTTCAACTACTACGTCGTCGTGGACTTGATTTTGGTAAGATTTCCTATTTGCTTTCAATATATGCAATTGGGTTTGAATCTGTAACAGTGGTATTTTCAACCGATGATAATTAATTACAGGCTCATATAACAACTGTTCATATTGGTTGAGATCTCTTGTTAGTTGGCGTTTGCTTGATATTAAAGCACGCTTTGCTTTCTGTGGATTAGTCATGTTAATTGGGCACCACTGGCTCATAAATTGTGAGCAAGTACTAATGGTAGCTTAGGATTAATTCTACACTCACTAGGCAATCCTACCTCTACTAGAGGTTAGCACTTAAAATTAATACACATTATATATATACAATCATACACACTAATGATTTGAGTGATAAACCAGTGTCACTGAAAGTACCTTTAGGTTAGCTCTTCTATATCACCCTAGGATGGAATAGACACTAATTAATCACTCAAAGGTCTAATGATCATAAGTAAATTATTATATATACACAACTCAACTCGAGTTGATAAAAATTACACCCAAAATAGGGTCTGGACCATTCATTAATGGTGTTACGTTATTCAATATAGTACAACTGACTATGGTAATAATGGGACTAGGATGAACGATAATAGTTCAACTAGTCAATGGTAAATATCCTACCCTGTTGTGGGTTGGCAATTAGTAAATATTATACTGTGATCACTAGTGCAATATATATTAAATAATTCTCTATTTTGGAGAAATAATATACACAATTATTGATAATAGCCTCTTAATTAGCCTCTATGAAACTTCTAATATTATCAAGAAGTATTAAATATTATTAGTGACCTCGCGAAATAAAGTCCACAAAATTCGTGGATAATCTCTCGCGAAATTTAACACCACGAAATCCGTGAACAATCTCGCGACACAGTCACTAATTTGGCTGGCTTCTATATTAGCGCTGTCATTTCACATAATAACACGCCACCAAATATCTGTGGGTGTGCATGAAACCGCTGATGAGGCTGAACTGAACTGAGAGGGGCTCCTGGGATCCCTCGAGGCTACGCTGCCGTCTTTGACTGCTGGCTTTGTTTAAATCACACTGCACTAGTATATTTAATGAATCCACTGGTTAACTGGTTCATCCGGTACTAAGATGACCAAATGTGGGTTCAAAGGACCGAATAATCCGGTTCGAAGGACCAAATAATGTGGGAACCGACCTGTGAGATTTATATTTGTTTAATTTATATGAATATATATAGAATTTATATTTACGTTAATTTATATACTTCGATAGCAATTTGTATAATGATGAGTGGACTGTATTTCTGCAATAATCTCATAATATCACAAATCGATCCTCTACACATTAGAGGGGGTTTATATTAAATTAATTTATATATATATATATATATGCAGCCAATCAAACTACAGGAATAGACTACATACATTGAAGAGGTTCCTTATCTTATAGTACAGCAGGCCTTAGTCCAAACAGGTATAACTAGGATGTAGACACTAAATTATCCTCTTTGAGGTAGCTTCCATCACCCAGTAACTGGTGCACAAAGTCTTGCTTCCTCGTCTTGACCTGTTAAAAGGGCGCTAGCTGTAAAGCCAGATTCCTATATATGACAGGTATATCAGAGAAAATACTGTACATGGAACAATGAAGACCTGGCTTAATTACCTATAGTATGAGGCGATTTCGTGATCTAATTGGTTCACCCTACCCAATGACATTAATGGCCACTAATGATAGATAAACGGGTTTCGGAAAGACACTTAACTTGATTTGTTGACAGCGTGTTGATTATGGTACACCTTTGGTTTCCATAACACTACGTCCAAGTAAAATTAACAGGAGCCGAATTTGCTCCCGTGAGACTCTGGTCTCAGTACAAACAATGGCAATGTCTAACACTCCATACTACTGACGCTACTGGCCGACATTGTCCAGATATAATAGGAGCCGAATTTGCTCCACGCGTCTCGGAGGTGACAACAACAATGGCTGCTCCTCCCCCTCACTGACGCCTGGCCTACATTGTCCAGATGTCAGAAAGTGATAGAAGGGTCACATTTACTCTACTTTAATATTGATAATTAAGTTAATTTATATGAGATGTTTTTATGATGGTAAAGTCCAAAGACTAATGTATTTAAGAATAATTCCCAGCAGAATAGCTGGTGAATTATAATAGTATGTGGTGATGATATCCCGTTTTCTTTAGACGGTAATTCCACTACAAGTTAAGTTTTCTATGGGTTAACTTGTTTATACAACACAGCTATTATCTGTCTGTATGTAATATTAAATGGTGTCGGATTTTCCGACATGTGTGTGTGTATGTGCTTGTGTGTGTGTGTATGTGTACTCACCTATCACCTATTACACAAAATATGTGTGTGAGAGAGAGAGAGAGATAGAGACTGCTGTGCGGATCTGATGTGGATATTCTAATGAGATATAATTGTTTAAGATAAATAATAATTTCCATATAGTCATCATTAGTGCCGAGAGAAAAACGAACATTCATCATTCTTTTGACATATAAACTAACACAAATTTTTCCGTAGCATACTAGAAAATACTGATCTTGCACAATCCAGATGTTATATATTTTGTCAGACATATAATTACGTGTTATGCTTAGCTGGTGATGGCTTCACTTCCATACAAAATAAAAAATTCTTTGTTAGAACGAGTTAAACAAAAATGTTGTGTAGAAAAACAATGGTTCTTCTTATTTCCTTTATTCATATGCTCACAATATTTTATATGAAAATATAATGTGTAATGTTGTCTGCCCTCAGGTCTGCGGCCTCTGGGCACCTCTCTCAGCTCCTCGTGTTCCAGTTTCCGCAGCGGAGTGCCCATGGGGGAGCAACAAACATGGGGGCCATGGGCGTCATGGGAGGTGTTTCGGGTATGCTGGAAGCCTCGGGGCTGGTCAACACGCCCTCCGCCTCCTCCTCCCATCTTCTTCACGTGTCTCTACTTCCCGAGAACATAGGAAAGGACCGCGGGCCAACGCCATCGCCTCGGGGCAATGAGGGTGTGAGTGTGTTGTGAGGCCAGCCTTAACCACAGGAACCAGTGGTGTCTGAGGCCGGCCTTAACCACAGGAACCAGTGGTGTCTGAGGCCGGCCTTAACCACAGGAACCTGTGGTGTCTGAGGCCAGCCTTAACCACAGGAACCAGTGGTGTCTGAGGCCGGCCTTAACCACAGGAACCAGTGGTGTCTGAGGCCGGCCTTAACCACAGGAACCAGTGGTGTCTGAGGCCGGCCTTAACCACAGGAACCAGTGGTGTCTGAGGCCGGCCTTGACCACAGGAACCACTGGTGTCTGAGGCCGGCCTTGACCACAGGAACCAGTGGTGTCTGAGGCCGGCTTTAACCACAGGAACCAGTGGTGTCTGAGGCCGGCCTTGACCACAGGAACCACTGGTGTCTGAGGCCGGCCTTGACCACAGGAACCAGTGGTGTCTGAGGGCGGCCTTAACCACAGGAACCAGTGGTGTCTGAGGCCGGCCTTAACCAGAGGAACCAGTGGTGTCTGAGGCCGGCCTTGACCACAGGAACCACTGGTGTCTGAGGCCGGCCTTGACCACAGGAACCAGTGGTGTCTGAGGGCGGCCTTAACCACAGGAACCAGTGGTGTCTGAGGCCAGCCTTAACCACAGGAACCAGTGGTGTCTGAGGCCAGCCTTAACCACAGGAACCAGTGGTGTCTGAACCCGGCCTTAACCACAGGAACCAGTGGTGTCTGAGGCCGGCCTTAACCACAGGAACCAGTGGTGTCTGAGCCCGGCCTTGACCACGGGAACCAGTGTTGTCTGAGGCCAGCCTTGACCACAGGAACCACTGGTGTCTGAGGCCGGCCTTGACCACGGGAACCAGTGTTGTCTGAGGCCGGCCTTGACCACGGGAACCAGTGGTGTCTGAGGCCGGCCTTGACCACGGGAACCAGTGTTGTCTGAGGCCGGCCTTGACCACGGGAACCAGTGGTGTCTGAAGCCAGCCTTGACCACGGGAACCATTGTTGTCTGAGGCCAGCCTTGACCACGGGAACCACTGGTGTCTGAGGCCAGCCTTGACCACGGGAACCAGTGGTGTCTGAGGGCGGCCTTGACCACGGGAACCATTGTTGTCTGAGGCCGGCCTTGACCACGGGAACCACTGGTGTCTGAGGCCAGCCTTGACCACGGGAACCAGTGGTGTCTGAGGCCGGCCTTGACCACGGGAACCAGTGGTGTCTGAGGGCGGCCTTGACCACGGGAACCAGTGGTGTCTGAGGCCAGCCTTGACCACGGGAACCATTGTTGTCTGAGGCCGGCCTTGACCACGGGAACCACTGGTGTCTGAGGCCAGCCTTGACCACGGGAACCAGTGGTGTCTGAGGCCGGCCTTGACCACGGGAACCAGTGGTGTCTGAGGCCAGCCTTGACCACGGGAACCAGTGGTGTCTGAGGGCGGCCTTGACCACGGGAACCAGTGGTGTCTGAGGCCAGCCTTGACCACGGGAACCATTGTTGTCTGAGGCCGGCCTTGACCACGGGAACCACTGGTGTCTGAGGCCAGCCTTGACCACGGGAACCACTGGTGTCTGAGGCCGGCCTTGACCACGGGAATCATTGTTGTCTGAGGCCAGCCTTGACCACGGGAACCACTGGTGTCTGAGGCCAGCCTTGACCACGGGAACCAGTGGTGTCTGAGGCCAGCCTTGACCACGGGAACCAGTGGTGTCTGAGGCCAGCCTTGACCACGGGAACCAGTGGTGTCTGAGGCCAGCCTTGACCACGGGAACCACTGGTGTCTGAGGCCAGCCTTGACCACGGGAACCACTGGTGTCTGAAGCCAGCCTTGACCACGGGAACCAGTGGTGTCTGAGGCCAGCCTTGACCACAGGAACCAGTGGTGTCTGAGGCCAGCCTTGACCACGGGAACCAGTGGTGTCTGAGGGCGGCCTTAACCACAGGAACCAGTTGGGTCCTCTGGTAGGTTAGGAGAGGACACTTTACTCTGACCGTTTTCTGGACGTTGGGAAACCTCAGGAGGACGGGCTGGCCTGAGGGCGGCCATAGTCACGGGAACTAGAGACGTGTGAAAGTTTCCCAGAATAAGTGTAAATCACCGCAGTGAACGGCACCACAGTGTACAGTGAAGCAATTACCGTGCAACAGTGTACATTCCATGCAGTGCACAGTGCAGCAGTGTACAGTGTAGCAATTACAAAACCGTGTGCCGTGCATTAGTGCACCTTGATGAATAATTACCAAATTAGACAATTCAATCCTGAAATATATGTATTTATTTAGTGGCATTATGACGGAGTGTTGATCACAGGGACTTCAAACTGGCTGAAGTCGTCTGAATCACAGTTGTCGGCAGATGTTAATGCCAGGAAATCGTTGTAACAAAGCAAAGAGCTACAAAAGCATCTGTATGCCACAAATAAGCCTTAACTAATTCATCACAGTGCTTTCTGAAGCTTCGTTCCTCAAAGGTGGTAAACAGTGGCATAACCTTAGAGGTGTTGCAAGAGAATGTGTTGAGCCCAAGTAACCAACAAGGACTACTAAGTGCTCCAGAGACGCCTCATTCAAGAGACCGTCAACTGCAGAAGTGCCGGATGGACAGCACAGAGGAATCGGATAAAAAACACGAAGCGTAAACTATTAAACTTGAGGCGATCGAGAAGGCCAGATAGCGGTTGTCACTCGTTACTTAAGACTCACTTGACCTCAAGGAATTAGAAGCTCCTTAAGTCTGCCATTTATCTACAAGGAGTTGACAGTTGTAAGTCACAAACCGATTGAGATATTAAACAAATATATCAAAACAGCATTAGAGGGCTGTGAAATCTTATACAGGATTAGCATGAGTGTTATGGGGCCTCCTTGGTGCTATGAGTGCTCGATCATAGTTTTCTGTAATGAAACATAATTTTCAGTTGAAATATATATATATATATATATATATATATATATATATATATATATATATATATATATATATATATATATATATATATATATATATATATATATATATATATATATATATATTATTAAATATGACCGAAAAAAGTAAGATTAATAATTCTAACACGAATTTTCTCAATCTTTCGTACATTACGCTTCACTGTTGGAGGTAAATCAAAAATCACTTCTCCAAAATTCATTTTTATTTCTAGTCTGACGCGACACGGGCGCGTTTCGTAAAACTTATTACATTTTCAAAGACTTCACAAATACACAACTGATTAGAACGTATCTCTGATTTTATATCTACATTTGAGTGAGGTGGTAAGGATGATGTGGCATTAACACGAGATAGAACGGGAGGGGATATTAATAGGGTATTAAAAGTATCAACACAAGACAGAACAGAAACAATGGGTATTGAATAGAAGTGTTTGTAGAAAGCCTATTGGTCCATATTTCTTGATGCTTCTATATTGGAGCGGAGTCTTGAGGTGGGTAGAATATAGTTGTGCAATAATTGGCTGTTGATTGCTGGTGTTGACTTCTTGATGTGTACCCAGCAAACAATTTTAGGTTGCCACAACATATCTGGAAAGTATTTGAAAGTATTGGAAACGTTTGTTTTATCGTATCAGATACGATATTGTGTGTGGACTTAAATAGGTTTCCAAAACTTATAACCAAGACATATGTATCTAACACTAATTTAAGATGTTGTGGCAACTTTACACTCCTAACATGAGTCATTCATAATCCATTCATATACCAATATGAATCTCTTATGAAAGGTTTGAGCCAATAATCTGAACCCTTTTCACATCTTTGTGTTTAAAGTTAAATTTCTTGAAATTAAATTATATTTTATATTATATTATTTTTATTATATTTTATATTATATTACTATTTTCAATTTAAATATTAAAACCAATTGAAGGGTAAAAAAAATCTAATAATTTATATTTCTTTTATTATTTACTAACAATTATAATTATTTACTAACGGAGAGAGGGGAGGCTGTACGGCGGAGAGTAGCGGCTGTGGCGGACAGTGGCGGCGGTGGCGGATAGTGGCGGCGGGCGGACAGTGGCGGCGGGCGGACAGTGGCGGCGGCGGGCGGACAGTGGCGGCGGGCGGACAGTGGCGGCGGTGGCGGATAGTGGCGGCGGGCGGACAGTGGCGGCGGTGGCGGATAGTGGCGGCGGCGGACAGTGGCGGCGGTGGCGGATAGTGGCGGCTGTGGCGGATAGTGGCGGCGGGCGGACCGTGGCGGCTTTGGCGGCGGTGGTGGACAGTGGCGGCGGCGGTGGTGGACAGTGGCGGTGGCGGTGGTGGACAGTGGCGGCGACGGGCGGACAGTGGCGGCGGTGGGCGGACAGTGGCGGCGGCGGGCGGACAGTGGCGGCGGCGGGCGGACAGTGGTGGCGGCGGGCGGACAGTGGTGGCGGCGGGCGGACAGTGGAGGCGGCGGGCGGACAGTGGTGGCGGCGGGCGGACAGTGGTGGCGGCGGGCGGACAGTGGTGGCGGCGGGCGGACAGTGGTGGCGGCGGGCGGACAGTGGTGGCGGCGGGCGGACAGTGGTGGCGGCGGGCGGACAGTGGTGGCGGCGGCAGACAGTGGTGGCGGTGGCAGACAGTGGTGGCGGTGGCAGACAGTGGTGGCGGTGGCGGACAGTGGTGGCGGTGGCGGATAGTGGAAGCGGGCGGACAGTGGCGGCGGGCGGACAGTGGCGGCGGGCGGACAGTGGCGGCGGTGGCGGATAGTGGCGGCGGGCGGACAGTGGCGGCGGGCGGACAGTGGCGGCGGGCGGACAGTGGTGGCTGTGGCGGATAGTGGCGGCGGGCGGACCGTGGCGGCTTTGGCGGCGGTGGTGGACAGTGGCGGCGGGCGGACAGTGGCGGCGGCGGGCGGACAGTGGCGGCGGCGGGCGGACAGTGGCGGCGGCGGGCGAACAGTGGCGGCGGCGAGCGGACAGTGGAGGCGGCGGGCGGACAGTGGAGGCGGCGGGCGGACAGTGGAGGCGGCGGGCGGACAGTGGTGGCGGCGGGCGGACAGTGGTGGCGGCGGGCAGACAGTGGTGGCGGCGGGCGGACAGTGGTGGCGGCGGGCGGACAGTGGTGGCGGCGGGCGGACAGTGGTGGCGGTGGCGGACAGTGGCGGCGGTGGCGGACAGTGACGGCGGTGGCGGACAGTGGCGGCGGTGGCGGACAGTGGCGGCGGTGGCGGACACTGGCGGCTGTGTCTGGCGGTGGTGGCGTCTGTGATGAGTGGTGGCGGCTGGCGGTGGTGGTGGGTGGTGGTGGCGGCGGCGGCTGGTGGTGGTGGGTGGTGGCGGCGGTGGTGGTGGGTGGTGGTGGCGGCGGCGGCTGGTGGTGGTCGTGGGTGGTGGCGGCGGGTGGTGGGTGGCGGCGGCGGCTGGTGGTGGTGGGTGGTGGCGGCGGGTGGTGGCGGCTATGGTGGGTGGTGGCGGGCGGTGGCGGGCGGTGGCGGGCGGTGGCGGGCGGTGGCGGGCGGCGGCGGCTGTGGTGGGTGGTGACGATCGGCGGTGGGGGGGGGCTGGTGGCGGCTGGCGGTGGGTGGTGGCGGGTGGTGGTGGGTGGTGGCGGGTGGCGGCTGGTGGTGGGTGGTGGCGGCGGCGGCGGTGATGGGTGGTGGCGGCGGCGGTGGTGGTGGGTGGTGGCGGCGGCGGTGGTGGTGGGTGGTGGCGGCGGCGGTGGTGGTGGGTGGTGGTGGCGGCGGCGGTGATGGGTGGTGGCGGCGGTAGTGGTGGGTGGTGGTGGCGGCGGCGGCTGGTGGTGGTGGGTGGTGGTGGTGGGTGGTGGCGGCGGCGGGTGGCGGTGGTGGGTGGCTGGTGGCGGGTGGTGGCGGCGGGTGGTGAGTGGCGGTGGTGGGTGGCGGTGGTGGGTGGCGGTGGCTGGTGGCGGGTGGCGGCTGGTGGTGGGTGGTGGCGGGTGGCGGCTGGTGGTGGGTGGTGGCGGCGGGTGGTGAGTGGCGGTGGTGGGTGGCGGTGGCGGGTGGCGGCTGGTGGCGGGTGGTGGCGGGTGGTGGCGGGTGGCGGCTGGTGGTGGGTGGTGGCGGGTGGCGGCTGGTGGTGGGTGGCGGGTGGCGGCGGGTGGTGGGTGGTGGCGGCGGGTGGTGAGTGGCGGTGGTGGGTGCCGGTGGCTGGTGGCGGGTGGCGGCTGGTGGTGGGTGGTGGCGGGTGGCGGCTGGTGGTGGGTGGTGGCGGGTGGCGGCTGGTGGTGGGTGGTGGCGGCGGCGGCGGTGATGGGTGGTGGCGGCGGCGGTGGTGGTGAGTGGTGGTGGCGGCGGCGGTGATGGGTGGTGGCGGCGGCGGTGGTGGTGGGTGGTGGTGGCGGCGGCGGTGGTGGGTGGTGGTGGCGGCGGCGCCGGCTGGTGGTGGTGGGTGGTGGTGGTGGGTGGTGGCGGCGGGTGGCGGTGGTGGGTGGCGGTGGCGGGTGGCGGTGGTGGGTGGCGGTGGCTGGTGGCGGCTGGTGGTGGGTGGTGGCGGCGGGTGGTGAGTGGCGGTGGTGGGTGGCGGTGGCTGGTGGCGGGTGGCGGCTGGTGGCGGGTGGTGGCGGGTGGCGGCTGGTGGTGGGTGGTGGCGGCTGGTGGTGGGTGGTGGCGGGTGGCGGCTGGTGGTGGGTGGTGGCGGGTGGCGGCTGGTGGTCGGTGGTGGCGGGTGGCGGCTGGTGGTGGGTGGTGGCGGGTGGCGGCTGGTGGTGGCGGGTGGCGGCTGGTGGTGGGCGGTTGGCGGCGGCGGCGGTGATTGGTGGTGGCGGCGGCGGCGGTGGTGGGTGGTGGCGGCGGCGGCGGTGATGGGTGGTGGCGGCGGCGGCGGTGGTGGGTGGTGGCGGCGGCGGCGGTGATGGGTGGTGGCGGCGGTGGTGGTGGGTGGTGGTGGTGGTGGCGGCGGCGGCTGGTGGTGGTGGGTGGTGGTGGTGGGTGGTGGCGGCGGGTGGCGGTGGTGGGTGGCGGTGGCTGGTGGTGGGTGGTGGCCGCGGGTGGTGAGTGGCGGTGGCTGGTGGCGGGTGGCGGCTGGTGGCGGGTGGTGGCGGGTGGCGGCTGGTGGTGGGTGGTGGCGGGTGGCGGCTGGTGGTGGGGGGCGGGTGGCGGCGGCGGGTGGTGGGTGGTGGCGGGTGGCGGCTGGTGGTGGCTGGTGGTGGGTGGCGGCTGGTGGTGGGTGGCGGCTGGTGGTGGGCGGCGGGTGGTGGGTGGCGGGTGGCGGCGGGTGGCGGCGGGTGGCGGCGGGTGGCGGCTGGTGGTGGGTGGCGGCTGGTGGTGGGTGGTGGCTGGTGTTGGGTGGCGGCTGGTGGTGGGTGGTGGGTGGCGGCTGGTGGTGGGTGGTGGCGGGTGGCGGCTGGTGGTGGGTGGTGGCGGGTGGCGGCTGGTGGCGGCTGGTAGTGGGTGGTGGGTGGCGGCTGGTGGTGGGCGGCGGGTGGCGGCTGGTGGCGGCCAGATGGGACACACCCTTCACCACTGAAGGTCTGAGAACAACTATAACCATATGTCTCTCTCACCCACCAGCCCAGTGTTGCCAGCTCGCGCTCTCAAAATGTTTCCTTCAAAGATTGTATATTATCTTTGAACAACAAGTTTGATTATCAAGGAAATAATGCATATATTATTGTCACATTAATACTGTGCAATATCTTATTACATTCCTGCTAAATAATTATAATTTGAAACAGGACAAAAAATCCAACATATATATAAAAACCAACATTAGAGATCACGAGGCCTAGGCCTCGCCTGTGACCACACATCCTGCCTCCCTGGCCTGCTATACCCTCTCACACCTCACACTCATAACTCTCTCATAATCACTCTCACTCTCTTACTCTGTCACTCTTACTCTCTGTCACTCTTACTCTCTGTCACTCTTACTCTCTGTCACTCTTACTCTCTGTCACTCTTACTCTGTCACTCTTACACTCTGTCACTCTTACTCTCTGTCACTCTTACTCTCTGTCACTCTTACTCTCTGTCACTCTTACTCTCTGTCACTCTTACTCTCTGTCACTCTTACTCTGTCACTCTTACTCTCTGTCACTCTTACTCTCTGTCACTCTTACTCTCTGTCACTCTTACTCTCTGTCACTCTTACACTGTCATTCTTACTCACTCTCAGTCACCCTTACCCATTCATACTCACTCTCTCTCTTACTCTCATACTCTTACTCTCAATTACTCTTACTCTCAATTACTCTTACTCTCAATCACTCTTACTCCCAATCACTCCTACTCCCAATCACTCCTACTCTCAATCACTCTTATTCTCATTCTTACTCTTACTCTCACTCTTACTCTTACTCCCAATCACTCTTACTCCCAATCACTCTTACTCTCAATCACTCTTACTCTCAATCACTCTTACTCTCATTCTTACTCTTACTCCTACTCCCAATCACTCTTACTCTCAATCACTCTTATTCTCATTCTTACTCTTACTCTCACTCTTACTCCCAATCACTCTTACTCCCAATCACTCTTACTCCCAATCACTCTTACTCTCAATCACTCTTACTCTCAATCACTCTTACTCTCATTCTTACTCTTACTCACTCTTACTCTCAATCACTCTTATTCTCATTCTTACTCCTACTCCCAATCACTCTTACTCTCAATCACTCTTACTCCCAATCACTCTTACTCTCAATCACTCTTACTCTCAATCACTCTTATTCTCATTCTTACTCCTACTCCCAATCACTCTTACTCTCAATCACTCTTACTCCCAATCACTCTTACTCTCAATCACTCTTACTCTCAATCACTCTTACTCTCAATCACTCTTACTCTCATTCTTACTCTTACTCACTCTTACTCTCAATCACTCTTATTCTCATTCTTACTCCTACTCCCAATCACTCTTACTCCCAATCACTCTTACTCTCAATCACTCTTACTCCCAATCACTCTTACTCTCAATCACTCTTACTCTCAATCACTTTTACTCTCAATCACTCTTACTCTCAATCACTCTTACTCTCACTAACTCTCAATCACTCTTACTCTCACTCTAACTCTCAATCACTCTTACGCACTATTACTCACTCTTTCTCTCAGTCATCCTTACTCACTCTCATACTCACTCTTACTCTCTGTCACTCTTACTCTCTGTCACTCTTACTCTCTGTCACTCTTACTCTCTGTCACTCTTACTCTCTGTCACTCTTACTCTCTATCACTCTTACTCTGTCATTCTTACTCTGTCACTCTTACTCACTCTCAGTCACCCTTACCCATTCATACTCACTCTCTCACTCTTACTCTCATACTCTTAGTCTCAATTACTCTTACTCTCAATCACTCTTACTCCCAATCACTCCTACTCCCAATCACTCCTACTCTCAATCACTCCTACTCTCATTCTTACTCTTACTCTTACTCCCAATCACTCGTACTCTCAATCACTCTTATTCTCATTCTTACTCTTACTCTCACTCTTACTCCCAATCACTCTTACTCCCAATCACTCTTACTCTCAATCACTCTTACTCTCAATCACTCTTACTCTCAATCACTCTTACTCTCAATCACTCTTACTCTCAATCACTCATACTCTCAATCACTCTTACTCTCATTCTTACTCTTACTCACTCTTACTCTCAATCACTCTTATTCTCATTCTTACTCCTACTCTCACTCTAACTCCTACTCCCAATCACTCTTACTCCCAATCACTCTTACTCCCAATCACTCTTACTCTCAATCACTCTTACTCTCAATCACTCTTACTCTCAATCACTCTTACTCTCACTAACTCTTACTCTCACTCTAACTCTCAATCACTCTTACTCTCATACTCACCCTTACTCTCAATCACTTTACTCTCACTCTTACTCATTCTGTCACCCTTACTCTCACTCTTACTCACTCTGTCACTCTTACTCACTCTCAGTCACTCTTACTTATACTCACTCTTACACACTCTCTGGCACTCTCACTCACCTTCAGTCACTCTTACTCACTCTTACCCACTCTCGCTCACTCTTACTCTAGTTAATAAGAACACGCCAATATAAGACAACAAAACGTTTTCAGATTCTTTCTCACCACTTTCCAGCAACTTTTATAATTTATATAAATTATCTTAGGGAATAATACATAAATTATATATTTAAACATGATATTAGTGTTTAGTGGAATGCATAAGGAGTCAAATTGTGTTAAAAAGAGCGATTTTTAGAAAATTTGGAAAACTACTTTTTTCTGTTCATATTATAACTAAATGGATTTTAAAGGTTTCACTCAGCCAATATATATCATTCACAATTTATTAATGAATTTTACAAAAAAACACCATAAATTTTATATTTAAACATGTAAAAACTATTTGTTTTACATTTGGAAGAAAATAATTGTAGAAAAACTATTTATAATTAAACCTTTGTGTTTGGATTTTTTGAGTAAAAGTTTCTCAAAGGCTCTCCTGCACCATTCTCAATGCAAATCATTCCCACACCTATGGGAAGAGATAGGCGAACGTTGTGTAGATGATTTGTGTTTGCTGGGTAGTGCCTCGCAAACGTCAAGCCGCCTGCTATCGCTGTATCTATCGATGATTTCTGTGTTGTTTACTAGGATTTCTCTGGCGATGGTTTGGTTATGGGAAGAGATTATATGTTCCTTGATGGAGCCCTGTTGCTTATGCATCGTTAAACGCCTAGAAAGAGATGTTGTTGTCTTGCCTATATACTGGGTTTTTTGGAGCTTACAGTCCCCAAGTGGGCATTTGAAGGCATAGACGACATTAGTCTCTTTTAAAGCGTTCTGTTTTGTGTCTGGAGAGTTTCTCATGAGTAGGCTGGCCGTTTTTCTGGTTTTATAGTAAATCGTCAGTTGTATCCTCTGATTTTTGTCTGTAGGGATAACGTTTCTATTAACAATATCTTTCAGGACCCTTTCCTCCGTTTTATGAGCTGTGGAAAAGAAGTTCCTGTAAAATAGTCTAATAGGGGGTATAGGTGTTGTGTTAGTTGTCTCTTCAGAGGTTGCATGGCTTTTCACTTTCCTTCTTATGATGTCTTCGATGAAACCATTGGAGAAGCCGTTATTGACTAGGACCTGCCTTACCCTACAGAGTTCTTCGTCGACTTGCTTCCATTCTGAGCTGTGGCTGAGAGCACGGTCGACGTATGCGTTAACAACACTCCTCTTGTACCTGTCAGGGCAGTCGCTGTTGGCATTTAGGCACATTCCTATGTTTGTTTCCTTAGTGTAGACTGCAGTGTGGAAACCTCCGCCCTTTTCCATGACTGTTACATCTAGAAAAGGCAGCTTCCCATCCTTTTCCGTCTTGTGTTGATACTTTTAATACCCTATTAATATCCCCTCCCATTCTATATTGTGTTAATGCCACATCATCCTTACCACCTCACTCAAATGTAGATATAAAATCAGAGATACGTTCTAATCAGTTGTGTATTTGTGAAGTCTTTGAAAATGTAATAAGTTTTACGAAACGCGCCCGTGTCGCGTCAGACTAGAAATAAAAATGAATTTTGGAGAAGTGATTTTTGATTTACCTCCAACAGTGAAGCGTAATGTACGAAAGATTGAGAAAATTCGTGTTAGAATTATTAATCTTACTTTTTCGGTCATATTTAATAATATATGTCTACAGGAAAGACTGCTACCAAAATATACTAATATTAAAGTGCACGACCCAGCAGCAAGGAATCAAGCCTTCACGATAAAATATCGCCAGGATCTGATTCGTGATCAGATATACAAGGCAGAGAATGAAATCAAAGACAACAAAACGCAACTACTTCATGCTACAAACGAGTGGAGAAATAGCAACATCGACCATAGTATCCGTACCCGCATTGAACAACACCTCGACATCCTCACAGACCAACATCACCTCAGCACTGAAACAAGGATTATCAAGAAACTAACAACATTATATGGAGGACCTATGGCAATTCCACGACCAAGAGATGGCTTCCTGAACCTTGCAGGAATTAACCTCACTGAGGACCAAGTCACTCTCCTAAATCTGGGCATAAACTGTCATGTTATGTCCAGACCGAGTGAAATGGCCCGGAAAGTAGAGTTGGAAATTCTGTTGGACGACATATTCGACCTCGAGACACAAAAGAAGGTCACTCCCAAAGATACCTTACAAGCAGAACTTATTGCAGAAGGAGGAAAGAATCGAGGCAACTACAGAAGCACCATACTGTCCCCCGAGCTTAAAGCGGCAGCTAAAAGCCTTCGTGAGAACAAGGAGATAGTTGTCAGGAGAGGTGACAAGTCGCCAATATATGTCATTCTTAAAAAAGACGAATATCTGGCGAAAATGAACATCATACTCTCTGACCAAACTAAGTTCCAAAGGGTAACGAAGGACACTACAGCCGAATTAAAAGCAAAGGTCAACAAACTGATCGAAACTGTAAACGCCAAGAAATCCGGACTCCACCTGCCAAAGATCATTGGGGAATATAAACCTGGATATGCGTATGGAAATGTCAAGACGCACAAGCCTGGAAACCCACTTCGGCCAATCATTAGCCAGATACCCACACCCACGTACAGACTGGCAAAGCGACTCAACGGCCTGCTGACTCCTTATGTTCCTTGCGCCTTCAGCTTGAAGTCTCCAAAGGAATTTGTGGACTTACTGCGGGGCACACGGGCCACAGGGATAAGAGCCTCGTTGGACGTAGAATCGCTGTTTACCAACGTACCTGTGGACGAGACAATCGGAATGATAGCCGACAGAGTGTATCGTGATCCAGCCTGTACTCCTCTTGACATGCCAGAAAGTATTCTGAGGAAACTACTTCAAGCTTGTACTAAAGAGGCACCCTTCTTGAGCCCGGATGGGCACATGTATAAGCAAGTAGATGGGGTCGCCATGGGTTCTCCCCTAGGTGTCCTGTTTGCAAACTTCTACATGGGTACCATCGAGCAAAAAGTCTTAGTCGACATGAACTTGAAACCGGCCATATACTGCAGGTATGTTGACGACATTTTTACACAGGTACCTGATGTCAGACATCTGCAGAAGCTGAAGGAGGCATTTGAGCAGAGTTCCGTGCTGCGTTTCACTTACGAGACGGAAAAGGATGGGAAGCTGCCTTTTCTAGATGTAACAGTCATGGAAAAGGGCGGAGGTTTCCACACTGCAGTCTACACTAAGGAAACAAACATAGGAATGTGCCTAAATGCCAACAGCGACTGCCCTGACAGGTACAAGAGGAGTGTTGTTAACGCATACGTCGACCGTGCTCTCAGCCACAGCTCAGAATGGAAGCAAGTCGACGAAGAACTCTGTAGGGTAAGGCAGGTCCTAGTCAATAACGGCTTCTCCAATGGTTTCATCGAAGACATCATAAGAAGGAAAGTGAAAAGCCATGCAACCTCTGAAGAGACAACTAACACAACACCTATACCCCCTATTAGACTATTTTACAGGAACTTCTTTTCCACAGCTCATAAAACGGAGGAAAGGGTCCTGAAAGATATTGTTAATAGAAACGTTATCCCTACAGACAAAAATCAGAGGATACAACTGACGATTTACTATAAAACCAGAAAAACGGCCAGCCTACTCATGAGAAACTCTCCAGACACAAAACAGAACGCTTTAAAAGAGACTAATGTCGTCTATGCCTTCAAATGCCCACTTGGGGACTGTAAGCTCCAAAAAACCCAGTATATAGGCAAGACAACAACATCTCTTTCTAGGCGTTTAACGATGCATAAGCAACAGGGCTCCATCAAGGAACATATAATCTCTTCCCATAACCAAACCATCGCCAGAGAAATCCTAGTAAACAACACAGAAATCATCGATAGATACAGCGATAGCAGGCGGCTTGACGTTTGCGAGGCACTACACATCAAGAAGTCAACACCAGCAATCAACAGCCAATTATTGCACAACTATATTCTACCCACCTCAAGACTCCGCTCCAATATAGAAGCATCAAGAAATATGGACCAATAGGCTTTCTACAAACACTTCTATTCAATACCCATTGTTTCTGTTCTGTCTTGTGTTGATACTTTTAATACCCTATTAATATCCCCTCCCGTTCTATCTTGTGTTAATGCCACATCATCCTTACCACCTCACTCAAATGTAGATATAAAATCAGAGATACGTTCTAATCAGTTGTGTATTTGTGAAGTCTTTGAAAATGTAATAAGTTTTACGAAACGCGCCCGTGTCGCGTCAGACTAGAAATAAAAATGAATTTTGGAGAAGTGATTTTTGATTTACCTCCAACAGTGAAGCGTAATGTACGAAAGATTGAGAAAATTCGTGTTAGAATTATTAATCTTACTTTTTCGGTCATATTTAATAATATATGTCTACAGGAAAGACTGCTACCAATATATATATATATATATATATATATATATATATATATATATATATATATATATATATATATATATATATATATATATATATATATATATATATAGTTTTTTTTTGGGTACCACCTCTGGTGCAAGTGTAGGGACCCATAGCCTCGGAGAAGAAAATAAAGAGTACTCAGAGAAGACCTTGTGGATCCTCACTGAACACTTTGATATTTTCTTCTCCTACCACCCCTATTCTTTTGGTATGTGTGTATATTTATCTAACTTTATTTGAAAATGTCATTACACAAAAAAAGTTACAATATTGATTACATGCAGGGTACAAGGCTGCTTGTCACAAGTTGTACAGCTCTTCCAGCTCCTCAGATGGCGGGCAGGAACCATGGATGCAGTGAGCATTTCCTCTCTGGATTGCCACACTAAGGCGCTGAAAAAGAAAAATATATATATATTATATATATAATATATATATATATATATATATATATATATATATATATATATATATATATATATAGATATATTATATATATATATATATATATATATATATATATATATATATATATATATATATATATATATATATATATTTATATTTATATTTATATATATTAGTATATTTTGGTAGCAGTCTTTCCTGTAGACATATATTATTAAATATGACCGAAAAAGTAAGATTAATAATTCTAACACAAATTTTCTCTATGTTTCTTACATTTCTTTTCACTGTTGATGGTAACTGAAAAATAAATTTTCCAAAATTCATTTTTATTTCTAGTCTGATGCGACACTTGAACGCGTTTCGTAAAACTTATTACATTTTCAAAGACTTTAGTTTACACACACAACTATAACTGAACAGAGTCCAAACCGACCTGTCCTCTAAAAAAGAACGTCCCTTTTGGCCGTTTGCCCGTATGGCCGAATTTGAACGTAATTTGAAAATGAAAAAAAAAATGAAAATAAATCTGAGATTTTTTTTTCAACAACAGTAAGTTAAGGGTCCTCAGATAGGTTAGGTGGGCAGGAAATTCTCATAAAGTTTCAAAAAAGTTATGAAAAACGTGAATTTAGAGTGTCCTCTTATAACCTCTGCGCGTACGCTGGATGAATTAAACAGAAAACAGAACAGAACGTCACTTTTGTGAGTCGATTTCATTTCAAATTACGTCCAAATTTAGCCATATCGCGCATACGAGCCAAAAGCGATGTTATTTTTAAGAGGACGGGTTGTTCAAACAGCTTCGATTTTATACCTGCATTTGGGTGAGGTGATATGTTACAACAATTTTGGATGAGGTGAAAACAAACTTTCAACACAAGACAGAACACGAAACAATGGGTATACAGGATCCGGCCTGTACTCCTCTTCACATACCAGAAAACATTCTAAGGAAACTACTCCAAGCTTGTACTAAAGAGGCACCCTTCTTGAGCCCGGATGGGCACATGTATAAGCAAGTAGATGGGGTTGCCTTGGGTTCTCCCCTAGGTGTCCTGTTTGCGAACTTCTACATGGGTACCATCGAACAAAAGGTCTTAGTCGACATGAACTTGAAACCGGCCATATACTGCAGGTATGTTGACACCATTTTTACAAAGGTACCTGATGTCAGACATCTGCAGGAGCTCAAGGAGTCATTTGAACGGAATTCTGTGTTGCGTTTCACTTACGAGATGGAGAAGGATGGGAAGCTGCCCTTTCTAGATGTAACAGTCATGGAAAGGAGTGGAGGTTTCCACACTGCAGTCTACACTAAGGAAACAAACATAGGAATGTGCCTCAATGCCAACAGTGACTGCCCAGACAGGTACAAGAGGAGTGTCGTTAATGCTTATGTCGACCGTGCTCTCAGCCACAGCTCAGGATGGAAGCAAGTCGATGAAGAACTCTGTAAGGTAAGGCAGGTCCTAGTCAACAACGGCTTCTCCATTGGTTTCGTTGAAGACATCATAAGAAGGAAGGTGAAACGCCATGCAACCTCTGAAGAGACAACTAACACAACACCTGTACCCCCTATTAGACTGTTTTACAGGAACTTCTTTTCCACAGCTCATAAAACGGAGGAAAGGGCCCTGAAAGATATTGTTAATAGAAACGTTATCCCTACTGACAAAAATCAGATGATACAATTGACGATCAACTATAAAACCAAGAAAACGGCCAGCCTACTCATGAGAAAATCTCCAGATACAAAGCAGAACGCTCTAGAAGAGACCAATGTCGTCTGTGCCTTCAAATGCCCACTTGGGGACTTTAAGCCTTAAAGAAATCAGCATATAGGCAAAACAACAACATCTCTTTCCAGGCGATTAACGATGCATAAGCAACAGGGCTCCATTAAGGAATATATAATCTCTTCCCACAACCAGACCATGACCAGAGAAGTCTTAATAAAAAAACACGGAAACCATCGATAGATACAGCGATAGCAGGCGGCTTGATATCTGCGAGGCACTACACATTAAGAAGTCGACACCAGCAATCAACAGCCAATTAATGCACATCTATATTCTACCCACTTCAAGACTCTGCACCAATATTGAACCATCAAGAAATATGGGCCAATAGGCCCTTTGCAGTTACTTCCATTCTTCCCTTTAACTTACAAAATATTATACCCATTGTTTCGTGTTCTGTCTTGTGTTGAAAGTTTGTTTTCACCTCATCCAAAACTGTTGTAACATATCACCTCACCCAAATGCAGGTATAAAATCGAAGATTTTTTAACTCTGTTCCGTTATAGTTGTGTGTGTGTAAACTAAAGTCTTTGAAAATGTAATAAGTTTTACGAAACGCGTTCAAGTGTCGCGTCAGACTAGAAATAAAAATGAATTTTGGAGAATTGATTTTTCAGTTACCATCAACAGGTAATAGAAACATTATATATATATATATATATATATATATATATATATATATATATATATATATATATATATATATATATATATATATATATATATATATATATATATATATATATATATATATATATATATATATATATATATATATATATATATATATATATATATATATATATATATATATGTAACGTTCTGCGCATTGAAGATGTGTTAAGGCATTATCAAGTGTTCAGAGGGATGAGTTGTGAGAGCCTCACTCACTGTTTTTGTGGAATATGAGTCCATGTATTATTATGAGTGCTTTGGGGCACTTTGTTTTATTGACAAAAGTATGCAGTTGATGTTTTTTTCCAGAGTATGATTAACCTAATGAAAAATTTTGTTCAAGAGATCGTATTGTGTTTTGAAAACGATTTATGTCCCTCAGGAAATGAGGCAGACATTCTTGGTGTATTTGGTTGTGGAATTCTGAGATTTCACGCAGACTTCAACCACTTCGCTGGACTGGAGACATTACGGTCAGGGAAAGTCGCTCATCACCATCTAGAGGAGTCTTGCTCACTATTTATAGAAACACTAATAATCTCAAACAAAATGAGAAATGCTTCTGCAAGATGTTAATTAGAACTTAAATGGTGAAATATTTTTTAGTTTTATATTTTCCTTACTCTTTAAATATTGGGATCATAATTTTGCTCTAAAATACTTTGGATGCGTCAAATCAAGATGTCATCCAGTTCGGTAAAATTATCGGTAATAGAAACATGATTCTAAGGAACAAAACAATAGGAAGAGAGGAGGATAATAACCTCAGCGGAGGCTGCTGAGGCAGTATTTCGATACTCTGTCATGAAAAGCAATTTGCGGCTCTCACGCAGCTGAGGAAGTAGCTACCAGGTCACCCGGGCAGCCTCACGCAGCTGAGGAAGTAGCTACCAGGTCACCAGGACAGCCTCACGCAGCTGAGGAAGTAGCTACCAGGTCACCCGGACAGCCTCACGCAGCTGAGGAAGTAGCTACCAGGTCACCAGGACAGCCTCACGCAGCTGAGGAAGTAGCTACCAGGTCACCCGGACAGCCTCACGCAGCTGAGGAAGTAGCTACCAGGTCACCAGGACAGCCTCACGCAGCTGAGGAAGTAGCTACCAGGTCACCCGGACAGCCTCACGCAGCTGAGGAAGTAGCTACCAGGTCACCAGGACAGCCTCACGCAGCTGAGGAAGTAGCTACCAGGTCACCAGGACAGCCTCACGCAGCTGAGGAAGTAGCTACCAGGTCACCCGGACAGCCTCACGCAGCTGAGGAAGTAGCTACCAGGTCACCAGGACAGCCTCACGCAGCTGAGGAAGTAGCTACCAGGTCACCAGGACAGCCTCACGCAGCTGAGGAAGTAGCTACCAGGTCACCAGGACAGCCTCACGCAGCTGAGGAAGTAGCTACCAGGTCACCCGGACAGCCTCACGCAGCTGAGGAAGTAGCTACCAGGTCACCCGGACAGCCTCACGCAGCTGAGGAAACAGCTACCAGGTCGCCCGGACAGCCTCACGCAGCTGAGGAAGTAGCTACCAGGTCACCAGGACAGCCTCACGCAGCTGAGGAAGTAGCTACCAGGTCACCCAGACAGCCTCACGCAGCTGAGGAAGTAGCTACCAGGTCACCAGGACAGCCTCACGCAGCTGAGGAAGTAGCTACCAGGTCACCAGGACAGCCTCAGGCAGCTGAGGAAGTAGCTACCAGGTCACCCGGACAGCCTCACGCAGCTGAGGAAGTAGCTACCAGGTCACCAGGACAGCCTCACGCAGCTGAGGAAGTAGCTACCAGGTCACCAGGACAGCCTCACGCAGCTGAGGAAGTAGCTACCAGGTCACCCGGACATCCTCACGCAGGTGAGGAAGTAGCTACCAGGTCACCCGGACATCCTCATGCAGCTGAGGAAGTAGCTACCAGGTCACCAGGACAGCCTCACGCAGCTGAGAAAGTAGCTACCAGGTCACCAGGACAGCCTCACGCAGCTGAGGAAGTAGCTACCAGGTCACCAGGACAGCCTCACGCAGCTGAGGAAGTAGCTACCAGGTCACCAGGACAGCCTCACGCAGCTGAGGAAGTAGCTACCAGGTCACCCGGCCATCCTCACGCAGCTGAGGAAGTAGCTACCAGGTCACCAGGACAGCCTCACGCAGCTGAGGAAGTAGCTACCAGGTCACCCAGACAGCCTCACGCAGCTGAGGAAGTAGCTACCAGGTCACCCGGACAGCCTCACGCAGCTGAGGAAGTAGCTACCAGGTCACCAGGACAGCCTCACGCAGCTGAGGAAGTAGCTACCAGGTCACCAGGACAGCCTCACGCAGCTGAGGAAGTAGCTACCAGGTCACCAGGACAGCCTCACGCAGCTGAAGAAGTAGCTACCAGGTCACCCGGACAGCCTCACGCAGCTGAGGAAGTAGCTACCAGGTCACCAGGACAGCCTCACGCAGCTGAGGAAGTAGCTACCAGGTCACCAGGACAGCCTCACGCAGCTGAGGAAGTAGCTACCAGGTCACCAGGACAGCCTCACGCAGCTGAGGAAGTAGCTACCAGGTCACCCGGACAGCCTCACGCAGCTGAGGAAGTAGCTACCAGGTCACCCGGACAGCCTCACGCAGCTGAGGAAACAGCTACCAGGTCGCCCGGACAGCCTCACGCAGCTGAGGAAGTAGCTACCAGGTCACCAGGACAGCCTCACGCAGCTGAGGAAGTAGCTACCAGGTCACCCAGACAGCCTCACGCAGCTGAGGAAGTAGCTACCAGGTCACCAGGACAGCCTCACGCAGCTGAGGAAGTAGCTACCAGGTCACCAGGACAGCCTCACGCAGCTGAGGAAGTAGCTACCAGGTCACCCGGACAGCCTCACGCAGCTGAGGAAGTAGCTACCAGGTCACCAGGACAGCCTCACGCAGCTGAGGAAGTAGCTACCAGGTCACCAGGACAGCCTCACGCAGCTGAGGAAGTAGCTACCAGGTCACCCGGACATCCTCACGCAGCTGAGGAAGTAGCTACCAGGTCACCCGGACATCCTCACGCAGCTGAGGAAGTAGCTACCAGGTCACCAGGACAGCCTCACGCAGCTGAGAAAGTAGCTACCAGGTCACCAGGACAGCCTCACGCAGCTGAGGAAGTAGCTACCAGGTCACCAGGACAGCCTCACGCAGCTGAGGAAAGTAGCTACCAGGTCACCAGGACAGCCTCACGCAGCTGAGGAAGTAGCTACCAGGTCACCCGGACATCCTCACGCAGCTGAGGAAGTAGCTACCAGGTCACCAGGACAGCCTCACGCAGCTGAGGAAGTAGCTACCAGGTCACCCGGACAGCCTCACGCAGCTGAGGAAGTAGCTACCAGGTCACCCGGACAGCCTCACGCAGCTGAGGAAGTAGCTACCAGGTCACCAGGACAGCCTCACGCAGCTGAGGAAGTAGCTACCAGGTCACCAGGACAGCCTCACGCAGCTGAGGAAGTAGCTACCAGGTCACCAGGACAGCCTCACGCAGCTGAAGAAGTAGCTACCAGGTCACCCGGACAGCCTCACGCAGGTGAGGAAGTAGCTACCAGGTCACACGGACAGCCTCACGCAGCTGAGGAAGTAGCTACCAGGTCACCAGGACAGCCTCACGCAGCTGAGGAAGTAGCTACCAGGTCACCAGGACAGCCTCACGCAGCTGAGGAAGTAGCTACCAGGTCACCAGGACAGCACTCACGCAGCTGAGGAAAGTAGCTACCAGGTCACCAGGACAGCCTCACGCAGCTGAGGAAGTAGCTACCAGGTCACCAGGACAGCCTCACGCAGCTGAGGAAGTAGCTACCAGGTCACCAGGACAGCCTCACGCAGCTGAAGAAGTAGCTACCAGGTCACCCGGACAGCCTCATGCAGCTGAGGAAGTAGCTACCAGGTCACCAGGACAGCCTCACGCAGCTGAGGAAGTAGCTACCAGGTCACCAGGACAGCCTCACGCAGCTGAGGAAGTAGCTACCAGGTCACCAGGACAGCCTCACGCAGCTGAGGAAGTAGCTGCCAGGTCACACGGACAGCCTCACGCAGCTGAGGAAGTAGCTACCAGGTCACCAGGACAGCCTCACGCAGCTGAGGAAGTAGCTACCAGGTCACCAGGACAGCCTCACGCAGCTGAGGAAGTAGCTACCAGGTCACCAGGACAGCCTCACGCAGCTGAGGAAGTAGCTACCAGGTCACCCGGACAGCCTCACGCAGCTGAGGAAGTAGCTACCAGGTCACCAGGACAGCCTCACGTAGCTGAGGAAGTAGCTACCAGGTCACCAGGACAGCATCACGCAGCTGAGGAAGTAGCTACCAGGTCACCCGGACAGCCTCACGCAGCTGAGGAAGTAGCTACCAGGTCACCAGGACAGCCTCACGCAGCTGAGGAAGTAGCTACCAGGTCACCAGGACAGCCTCACGCAGCTGAGGAAGTAGCTACCAGGTCACCAGGACAGCCTCACGCAGCTGAGGAAGTAGCTACCAGGTCACCCGGACAGCCTCACGCAGCTGAGGAAGTAGCTACCAGGTCACCTAGGACAGCCTCACGCAGCTGAGGAAGTAGCTACCAGGTCACCAGGACAGCCTCACGCAGCTGAGGAAGTAGCTACCATGGTCACCAGGACAGCCTCACGCAGCTGAGGAAGTAGCTACCAAGAACACGCGGACAGCCTCACGCAGCTGAGGAAGTAGCTACCAGGTCACCCGGACAGCCTCACGCAGCTGAGGAAGTAGCTACCAGGTCACCAGGACAGCCTCACGCAGCTGAGGAAGTAGCTACCAGGTCACCCGGACAGCCTCACGCAGCTGAGGAAGTAGCTACCAGGTCACCAGGACAGCCTCACGCAGCTGAGGAAGTAGCTACCAGGTCACCAGGACAGCCTCATAGCAGCTGAGGAAGTAGCTACCAGGTACACCACGGACAGCCTCACGCAGCTGAGGAAGTAGCTACCAGGTCACCAGGACAGCCTCACGCAGCTGAGGAAGTAGCTACCAGGTCACCAGGACAGCCTCACGCAGCTGAGGAAGTAGCTACCAGGTCACCCGGACAGCCTCACGCAGCTGAGGAAGTAGCTACCAGGTCACCCGGACAGCCTCACGCAGCTGAGGAAGTAGCTACCAGGTCACCAGGACAGCCTCACGCAGCTGAGGAAGTAGCTACCAGGTCACCCAGACAGCCTCACGCAGCTGAGGAAGTAGCTACTAGGTCACCCGGACAGCCTCACGCAGCTGAGGAAGTAGCTACCAGGTCACCAGGACAGCCTCACGCAGCTGAGGAAGTAGCTACCAGGTCACCCGGACAGCCTCACGCAGCTGAGGAAGTAGCTACCAGGTCACCAGGACAGCCTCACGCAGCTGAGGAAGTAGCTACCAGGTCACCCGGACAGCCTCACGCAGCTGAGGAAGTAGCTACCAGGTCACCAGGACAGCCTCACGCAGCTGAGGAAGTAGCTACCAGGTCACCAGGCCAGCCTCAGGCAGCTGAGGAAGTAGCTACCAGGTCACCCGGACAGCCTCACGCAGCTGAGGAAGTAGCTACCAGGTCACCAGGACAGCCTCACGCAGCTGAGGAAGTAGCTACCAGGTCACCAGGACAGCCTCACGCAGCTGAGGAATTAGCTACCAGGTCAACCGGACCGCCTCACGCAGCTGAGGAAGTAGCTACCAGGTCACCCGGACATCCTCATGCAGCTGAGGAAGTAGCTACCAGGTCACCAGGACAGCACCACGCAGCTGAGGAAGTAGCTACCAGGTCACCAGGACAGCCTCACGCAGCTGAGGAAGTAGCTACCAGGTCACCAGGACAGCCTCACGCAGCTGATGAAGTAGCTACCAGGACACCAGGACAGCCTCACGCAGCTGAGGAAGTAGCTACCAGGTCACCCGGCCATCCTCACGCAACTGAGGAAGTAGCTACCAGGTCACCAGGACAGCCTCACCCAGCTGAGGAAGTAGCTACCAGGTCACCCGGACAGCCTCACGCAGCTGAGGAAGTAGCTACCAGGTCACCCGGACAGCCTCACGCAGCTGAGGAAGTAGCTTCCAGGTCACCAGGACAGCCTCACGCAGCTGAGGAAGTAGCTACCAGGTCACCAGGACAGCCTCACGCAGCTGAAGAAGAAGCTACCAGGTCACCCGGACAGCCTCACGCAGCTGAGGAAGTAGCTACCAGGACAGCCTCATGCAGCTGAGGAAGTAGCTACCAGGTCACCAGGATAGCCTCACGCAGCTGAGGAAGTAGCTACCAGGTCACCAGGACAGCCTCACGCAGCTGAGGAAGTAGCTACCAGGTCACCAGGACAGCCTCACGCAGCTGAGTAAGTAGCTACCAGTTCAACAGGACAGCCTCACGCAGCTGAGGAAGTAGCTACCAGGTCACCCGGACAGCCTCACGCAGCTGAGGAAGTAGCTACCAGGTCACCCAGACAGCCTCACGCAGCTGAGGAAGTAGCTACCAGGTCGCCCGGACAGCCTCACACAGCTGAGGAAGTAGCTACCAGGTCACCAGGACAGCCTCACGCAGCTGAGGAAGTAGCTACCAGGTCACCAGGACAGCCTCACGCAGCTGAGGAAGTTGCTACCAGGTCACCCGGACAGCCTCACGCAGCTGAGGAAGTAGCTACCAGGTCACCCGGACAGCCTCACGCAGCTGAGGAAGTAGCTACCAGGTCACCCGGACAGCCTCACGCAGCTGAGGAAGTAGCTACCAGGTCACCCAGACAGCCTCACGCAGCTGAGGAAGTAGCTACCAGGTCACCAGGACAGCCTCACGCAGCTGAGGAAGTAGCTACCAGGTCACCAGGACAGCCTCACGCAGCTGAGGAAGTAGCTACCAGGTCACCAGGACAGCCTCACGCAGCTGAGGAAGTAGCTACCAGGTCACTAGGACAGCCTCACGCAGCTGAGGAAGTAGCTACCAGGTCACCAGGACAGCCTCACGCAGCTGAGGAAGTAGCTACCAGGTCACCAGGACAGCCTCACGCAGCTCAGGAAGTAGCTACCAGGTCACCCGGACAGCCTCACGCAGCTGAGGAAGTAGCTACCAGGTCACCAGGACAGCCTCACGCAGCTGAGGAAGTAGCTACCAGGTCACCCGGACAGCCTCACGCAGCTGAGGAAGTAGCTACCAGGTCACCCGAACAGCCTCACGCAGCTGAGGAAGTAGCTACCAGGTCACCAGGACAGCCTCACGCAGCTGAGGAAGTAGCTACCAGGTCACCCGGACAGCCTCACGCAGCTGAGGAAGTAGCTACCAGGTCACCAGGACAGCCTCACGCAGCTGAGGAAGTAGCTACCAGGTCACCCGGACAGCCTCACGCAGCTGAGGAAGTAGCTACCAGGTCACCAGGACAGCCTCACGCAGCTGAGGAAGTAGCTACCAGGTCACCCGGACAGCCTCACGCAGCTGAGGAAGTAGCTACCAGGTCACCCGGACAGCCTCACGCAGCTGAGGAAGTAGCTACCAGGTCACCAGGACAGCCTCACGCAACGGAGGAAGTAGCTACCAGGTCACCAGGACAGCCTCACGCAGCTGAGGAAGTAGCTACCAGGTCACCCGGACAGCCTCACGCAGCTGAGGAAGTAGCTACCAGGTCACCCGGACAGCCTCACGCAGCTGAGGAAGTAGCTTCCAGGTCACCAGGACAGCCTCACGCAGCTGAGGAAGTAGCTACCAGGTCACCAGGACAGCCTCACGCAGCTGAAGAAGTAGCTACCAGGTCACCCGGACAGCCTCACGCAGCTGAGGAAGTAGCTACTAGGACAGCCTCATGCAGCTGAGGAAGTAGCTACCAGGTCACCAGGATAGCCTCACGCAGCTGAGGAAGTAGCTACCAGGTCACCAGGACAGCGTCACGCAGCTGAGGAAGTAGCTACCAGGTCACCAGGACAGCCTCACGCAGCTGAGTAAGTAGCTACCAGGTCAACAGGACAGCCTCACGCAGCTGAGGAAGTAGCTACCAGGTCACCCGGACAGCCTCACGCAGCTGAGGAAGTAGCTACCAGGTCACCCAGACAGCCTCACGCAGCTGAGGAAGTAGCTACCAGGTCACCAGGACAGCCTCACGCAGCTGAGGAAGTAGCTACCAGGTCACCAGGACAGCCTCACGCAGCTGAGGAAGTAGCTACACCAACACCTCCACCAACACCTCTACACCAAGACCTCTACACCACCACCTACACAAACACCTCCACCAACACCTCTACACCAAGACCTCTACACCACCACCTGCACCAACACCACTACACCACCACCTGCACCAACACCTCTACACCACCACCTACACCAACACCTCTACACCACCATCTGCACCAACACCTCAATACCACCACCTACACCAACACCTCTGCACCACCACCTGCACCAACACCTCTACACCACCACCTCCCCCAACACCTCTACACCACCACCTGCACAACACCTCCACCAGCACCTCTACACCAACACCTCTACACCACCTCCTGCACCAACACCTCTACACCACCACCTGCACCAACTCCTCTACACCACCACCTCCACCAACACCTCTACACCACCACCTCCACCAACACCTCTACACCACCACTTCCACCAACACCTCTACACCACCACCTCCACCAACACCTCTACACCACCACCTGCACCAACACCTCCACCAGCACCTCCACCAACACCTCTACACCACCACCTGCACCAACACCTCCACCAGCACCTCCACCAACACCTCTACACCAACACCTCTACACCACCACCTACACAAACACCTCTACACCACCACCTCCACCAACACCTCTACACCACCACCTGCACCAACACCTCTACACCACCACCTGCACCAACACCTCCACCAACACCTCTACACCACCACCTGCACCAACACCTCTATACCACCACCTATACCAACACCTCTACACCACCACCTCTACACCACCATCTCCACCAACACCTCTACACCACCACCTGCACCAACACCTCTACACCACCACCTGCACCAACACCTCTACACCACCACCTGCACCAACACCTCTACACCACCTCCTACACCAACACCTCTACACCACAACCTACACCAGCACCTCCACCAACACCTCTACACCACCACCTGCACCAACACCTCCACCAACACCTCTACAACACCACCTACACCAACATCTCTACACCACCACCTGCACCAACACCTCTACACCACCACCTGCACCAACACCTCTACACCACCACCTGCACCAACACCTCTACACCACCACCTGCACCAACATCTCTACAGCACCACCTGCACCAACACCTCCACCAACACCTCTACACCACCACCTGCACCAACACCTCTACACCACCACCTGCACCAACACCTCTACACCACCACCTCGACCAACACCTCTACACCACCACCTGCACCAACACCTCTACACCACCACCTGCACCAACACCTCTACACCACCACCTGCACCAACACCTCCACCAACACCTCCACCAACACCTCTACACCAACACCTCTACACCACCACCTACACCAACACCTCTACACCAACACCACCACCAACACCTCTACACCACCACCTGCACCAACACCTCTACACCACCACCTGCACCAACACCTCCACCAACACCTCTACACCACCACCTGCACCAACACCTCTACACCACCACCTGCACCAACACCTCTACACCACCTCCTGCACCAACACCTCTACACCACCACCTGCACCAACACCGCTACACCACCACCTGCACCAACACCTCTACACCACCACCTGCACCAACACCTCTACACCACCACCTACACCAACACCTCTACACCACCACCTCTACACCAACACCTCCACCAACACCTCTACACCACCACCTGCACCAACACCTCTTCACCAGCACCTGCACCAACACCTCTACACCAGCACCTGCACCAACACCTCTACACCACCACCTGCACCAACACCTCTACACCACCACCTGCACCAACACCTCTACACCACCACCTACACCAACACCTCTACACCACCACCTCTACACCAACACCTCCACCAACACCTCTACACCAGCACCTGCACCAACACCTCTACACCACCACCTGCACCAACACCTCTACACCACCACCTCCACCAACACCTCTACACCACCACCTCCACCAACACCTCTACACCACCACCTGCACCAACACCTCCACCAGCACCTCCACCAACACCTCTACACCAACACCTCTACACCACCACCTACACAAACACCTCTACACCACCACCTCCACCAACACCTCTACACCACCACCTGCACCAACACCTCTACGCCACCACCTGCACCAACACCTCCACCAACACCTCTACACCACCACCTGCACCAACACCTCTATACCACCACCTATACCAACACCTCTACACCACCACCTCTACACCACCACCTCCACCAACACCTCTACACCACCACCTGCACCAACACCTCTACACCACCACCTGCACCAACACCTCTACACCACCACCTGCACCAACACCTCTACACCACCTCCTACACCAACACCTCTACACCACAACCTACACCAGCACCTCCACCAACACCTCTACACCACCACCTGCACCAACACCTCCACCAACACCTCTACAACACCACCTACACCAACATCTCTACACCACCACCTGCACCAACACCTCTACACCACCACCTGCACCAACACCTCTACACCACCACCTGCACCAACACCTCTACACCACCACCTGCACCAACATCTCTACACCACCACCTGCACCAACACCTCCACCAACACCTCTACACCACCACCTGCACCAACACCTCTACACCACCACCTGCACCAACACCTCTACACCACCACCTGCACCAACACCTCTACACCACCACCTGCACCAACACCTCTACACCACCACCTGCACCAACACCTCCACCAACACCTCTACACCAACACCTCTACACCACCATCTGCACCAACACCTCTACACCACCACCTGCACCAACACCTCTACACCACCACCTCGACCAACACCTCTACACCACCACCTGCACCAACACCTCTACACCACCACCTGCACGAACACCTCCACCAACACCTCTACACCACCACCTGCACCAACACCTCTACACCACCACCTGCACCAACACCTCTACACCACCACCTGCACCAACACCTCTACACCACCACCTGCACCAACACCTCTACACCACCACCTGCACCAACACCTCTACACCACCACCTGCACCAACACCTCTACACCACCACCTGCACCAACACCTCTACACCACCACCTACACCAACACCTCTACACCACCACCTCTACACCAACACCTCCACCAACACCTCTACACCACCACCTGCATCAACACCTCTACACCACCACCTGCACCAACACCTCTTCACCACTACCTGCACCAACGCCTCTACACCACCACCTGCACAAACACCTCTACACCACCACCTGCACCAACACCTCTACACCACCACCTGCACCAACACCTCCACCAACACCTCTACACCACCACCTCCACCAACACCTCTACACCACCACCTGCACCAACACCTCTACACCACCACCTGCACCAACACCTCTACACCACTACCTCTACACCACCACCTGCACCAACACCTCTACACCACCACCTGCACCAACACCTCTACACCACCACCTCCACCAACACCTCTACACCACCACCTCCACCAACACCTCTACACCACCACCTACACCAACACCTCTACACAACCACCTGCACCAACACCTCCACCAACTCCTCTACACCACCACCTACACCAACACCTCTACACCAACACCTCCACCAACTCCTCTACACCACCACCTGCACCAACACCTCCACCAACACCTCTACACCACCACCTGCACCATCACCTCTACACCACCACCTGCACCAACACCTCCACCAACACCTCTACACCAACATCTCCACCAACTCCTCTACACCACCACCTACACCAACACCTCTACACCAACACCTCCACCAACTCCTCTACACCACCACCTCAACACCACCACCTACACCAACACCTCTACACCACCACCTACACCAACACCTCTACACCACCACCTGCACCAACACCTCAACACCACCACCTGCACCAACACCTCTACACCACCACCTCTACACCACCACCTGCACCAACACCTCTACACCACCACCTGCACCAACACCTCTACACCAGCACCTCCACCAACACCTCTACACCACCACCTCCACCAACACCTCTACACCACCACCTGCACCAACACCTCTACACCACCACCTCCACCAACACCTCTACACCACCACCTGCACCAACACCTCTACACCACCACCTGCACCAACACCTCTACACTACCACCTGCACCAACACCTCTACACCACTACCTGCACCAACACCTGCACCAACACCTCTACACCACCACCTGCACCAACACCTCTACACCACCACCTCCACCAACACCTCTACACCACCACCTACACCAACACCTCTACACCACCACCTACACCAACACCTCCACCAACACCTCTACACCAACACCTCTACACCACCACCTACACCAACACCTCCACCAACACCTGCACCAACACCTCTACACCACCACCTACACCAACACCTCTACACCACCACCTGCACCAACACCTCTACACCACCACCTCCACCAACACCTCTACACCACCACCTGCACCAACACCTCCACCAACACCTCTACACCAACACCTCTACACCACCACCTGCACCAACACCTCTACACCACCACCTCCACCAACACCTCCACCAACACCTCTACACCAACACCTCTACACCACCACCTGCACCAACACCTCTACACCACCACCTACACCAACACCTCTACACCACCATCTGCACCAACACCTCTACACCATCACCTGTACCAATACCTCTACACCACCACCTACACCAACACCTCTACACCACCACCTGCACCAACACCTCTACACCACCACCTCCACCAACACCTCTACACCACCACCTGCACCAACACCTCCACCAACACCTCTACACCAACACCTCTACACCACCACCTGCACCAACACCTCTACACCACCACCTGCACCAACACCTCCACCAACACCTCTACACCAACACCTCTACACCACCACCTGCACCAACACCTCTACACCACCACCTGCACCAACACCTCTACACCACCACCTCCACCAACACCTCTACACCACCACCTCCACCAACACCTCTACACCACCACCTGCACCAACACCTCTACACCACCACCTGCACCAACACCTCCACCAGCACCTCCACCAACACCTCTACACCAACACCTCTACACCACCACCTACACAAACACCTCTACACCATCACCTCCACCAACACCTCTACACCACCACCTGCACCAACACCTCTACACCACCACCTGCACCAACACCTCCACCAACACCTCTACACCACCACCTGCACCAACACCTCTATACCACCACCTATACCAACACCTCTACACCACCACCTCAAAACCACCACCTCCACCAACACCTCTACACCACCACCTGCACCAACACCTCTACACCACCACCTGCACCAACACCTCTACACCACTACCTGCACCAACACCTCTACACCACCACCTACACCAACACCTCTACACCACAAAATACACCAGCACCTCCACCAACACCTCTACACCACCACCTGCACCAACACCTCCACCAACACCTCTACAACACCACCTACACCAACATCTCTACACCACCACCTGCACCAACACCTCTACACCACCACCTGCACCAACACCTCTACACCACCACCTGCACCAACACCTCTACACCACCACCTGCACCAACACCTCTACACCACCACCTGCACCAACATCTCTACACCACCACCTGCACCAACACCTCCACCAACACCTCTACACCACCACCTGCACCAACACCTCTACACCACCACCTGCACCAACACCTCTACACCACCACCTGCACCAACACCTCTACACCACCACCTCTACACCAACACCTCCACCAACACCTCTACACCACCACCTGCACCAACACCTCTTCACCAGCACCTGCACCAACACCTCTACACCAGCACCTGCACCAACACCTCTACACCACCACCTGCACCAACACCTCTACACCACCACCTGCACCAACACCTCTACACCACCACCTACACCAACACCTCTACACCACCACCTCTACACCAACACCTCCACCAACACCTCTACACCAGCACCTGCACCAACACCTCTACACCACCACCTGCACCAACACCTCTACACCACCACCTCCACCAACACCTCTACACCACCACCTCCACCAACACCTCTACACCACCACCTGCACCAACACCTCCACCAGCACCTCCACCAACACCTCTACACCAACACCTCTACACCACCACCTACACAAACACCTCTACACCACCACCTCCACCAACACCTCTACACCACCACCTGCACCAACACCTCTACGCCACCACCTGCACCAACACCTCCACCAACACCTCTACACCACCACCTGCACCAACACCTCTATACCACCACCTATACCAACACCTCTACACCACCACCTCTACACCACCACCTCCACCAACACCTCTACACCACCACCTGCACCAACACCTCTACACCACCACCTGCACCAACACCTCTACACCACCACCTGCACCAACACCTCTACACCACCTCCTACACCAACACCTCTACACCACAACCTACACCAGCACCTCCACCAACACCTCTACACCACCACCTGCACCAACACCTCCACCAACACCTCTACAACACCACCTACACCAACATCTCTACACCACCACCTGCACCAACACCTCTACACCACCACCTGCACCAACACCTCTACACCACCACCTGCACCAACACCTCTACACCACCACCTGCACCAACATCTCTACACCACCACCTGCACCAACACCTCCACCAACACCTCTACACCACCACCTGCACCAACACCTCTACACCACCACCTGCACCAACACCTCTACACCACCACCTGCACCAACACCTCTACACCACCACCTGCACCAACACCTCTACACCACCACCTGCACCAACACCTCCACCAACACCTCTACACCAACACCTCTACACCACCATCTGCACCAACACCTCTACACCACCACCTGCACCAACACCTCTACACCACCACCTCGACCAACACCTCTACACCACCACCTGCACCAACACCTCTACACCACCACCTGCACCAACACCTCCACCAACACCTCTACACCACCACCTGCACCAACACCTCTACACCACCACCTGCACCAACACCTCTACACCACCACCTGCACCAACACCTCTACACCACCACCTGCACCAACACCTCTACACCACCACCTGCACCAACACCTCCACCAACACCTCTACACCACCACCTGCACCAACACCTCTACACCACCACCTGCACCAACACCTCTACACCACCACCTGCACCAACACCTCTACACCACCACCTGCACCAACACCTCTACACCACCACCTGCACCAACACCTCTACACCACCACCTGCACCAACACCTCTACACCACCACCTGCACCAACACCTCTACACCACCACCTGCACCAACTCCTCTACACCACCACCTGCACCAACACCTCTACACCACCACCTACACCAACAGCTCTACACCACCACCTCTACACCAACACCTCCACCAACACCTCTACACCACCACCTGCATCAACACCTCTACACCACCACCTGCACCAACACCTCTTCACCACTACCTGCACCAACGCCTCTACACCACCACCTGCACAAACACCTCTACACCACCACCTGCACCAACACCTCTACACCACCACCTGCACCAACACCTCCACCAACACCTCTACACCACCACCTCCACCAACACCTCTACACCACCACCTGCACCAACACCTCTACACCACCACCTGCACCAACACCTCTACACCACTACCTCTACACCACCACCTGCACCAACACCTCTACACCACCACCTGCACCAACACCTCTACACCACCACCTCCACCAACACCTCTACACCACCACCTCCACCAACACCTCTACACCACCACCTACACCAACACCTCTACACAACCACCTGCACCATTACCTCCACCAACTCCTCTACACCACCACCTACACCAACACCTCTACACCAACACCTCCACCAACTCCTCTACACCACCACCTGCACCAACACCTCTACACCACCACCTGCACCAACACCTCTACACCACCACCTGCACCAACACCTCCACCAACACCTCTACACCAACACCTCTACACCACCATCTGCACCAACACCTCTACACCACCACCTGCACCAACACCTCTACACCACCACCTCGACCAACACCTCTACACCACCACCTGCACCAACACCTCTACACCACCACCTGCACCAACACCTCCACCAACACCTCTACACCACCACCTGCACCAACACCTCTACACCACCACCTGCACCAACACCTCTACACCACCACCTGCACCAACACCTCTACACCACCACCTGCACCAACACCTCTACACCACCACCTGCACCAACACCTCTACACCACCACCTGCACCAACACCTCTACACCACCACCTGCACCAACACCTCTACACCACCACCTGCACCAACACCTCTACACCACCACCTGCACCAACACCTCTACACCACCACCTACACCAACAGCTCTACACCACCACCTCTACACCAACACCTCCACCAACACCTCTACACCACCACCTGCATCAACACCTCTACACCACCACCTGCACCAACACCTCTTCACCACTACCTGCACCAACGCCTCTACACCACCACCTGCACAAACACCTCTACACCACCACCTGCACCAACACCTCTACACCACCACCTGCACCAACACCTCCACCAACACCTCTACACCACCACCTCCACCAACACCTCTACACCACCACCTGCACCAACACCTCTACACCACCACCTGCACCAACACCTCTACACCACTACCTCTACACCACCACCTGCACCAACACCTCTACACCACCACCTGCACCAACACCTCTACACCACCACCTCCACCAACACCTCTACACCACCACCTCCACCAACACCTCTACACCACCACCTACACCAACACCTCTACACAACCACCTGCACCAACACCTCCACCAACTCCTCTACACCACCACCTACACCAACACCTCTACACCAACACCTCCACCAACTCCTCTACACCACCACCTGCACCAACACCTCCACCAACACCTCTACACCACCACCTGCACCATCACCTCTACACCACCACCTGCACCAACACCTCCACCAACACCTCTACACCAACATCTCCACCAACTCCTCTACACCACCACCTACACCAACACCTCTACACCAACACCTCCACCAACTCCTCTACACCACCACCTCAACACCACCACCTACACCAACACCTCTACACCACCACCTACACCAACACCTCTACACCACCACCTGCACCAACACCTCAACACCACCACCTGCACCAACACCTCTACACCACCACCTCTACACCACCACCTGCACCAACACCTCTACACCACCACCTGCACCAACACCTCTACACCAGCACCTCCACCAACACCTCTACACCACCACCTCCACCAACACCTCTACACCACCACCTGCACCAACACCTCTACACCACCACCTCCACCAACACCTCTACACCACCACCTGCACCAACACCTCTACACCACCACCTGCACCAACACCTCTACACTACCACCTGCACCAACACCTCTACACCACTACCTGCACCAACACCTGCACCAACACCTCTACACCACCACCTGCACCAACACCTCTACACCACCACCTCCACCAACACCTCTACACCACCACCTACACCAACACCTCTACACCACCACCTACACCAACACCTCCACCAACACCTCTACACCAACACCTCTACACCACCACCTACACCAACACCTCCACCAACACCTGCACCAACACCTCTACACCACCACCTACACCAACACCTCTACACCACCACCTGCACCAACACCTCTACACCACCACCTCCACCAACACCTCTACACCACCACCTGCACCAACACCTCCACCAACACCTCTACACCAACACCTCTACACCACCACCTGCACCAACACCTCTACACCACCACCTCCACCAACACCTCCACCAACACCTCTACACCAACACCTCTACACCACCACCTGCACCAACACCTCTACACCACCACCTACACCAACACCTCTACACCACCATCTGCACCAACACCTCTACACCATCACCTGTACCAATACCTCTACACCACCACCTACACCAACACCTCTACACCACCACCTGCACCAACACCTCTACACCACCACCTCCACCAACACCTCTACACCACCACCTGCACCAACACCTCCACCAACACCTCTACACCAACACCTCTACACCACCACCTGCACCAACACTTCTACACCACCACCTGCACCAACACCTCCACCAACACCTCTACACCAACACCTCTACACCACCACCTGCACCAACACCTCTACACCACCACCTGCACCAACACCTCTACACCACCACCTCCACCAACACCTCTACACCACCACCTCCACCAACACCTCTACACCACCACCTGCACCAACACCTCTACACCACCACCTGCACCAACACCTCCACCAGCACCTCCACCAACACCTCTACACCAACACCTCTACACCACCACCTACACAAACACCTCTACACCACCACCTCCACCAACACCTCTACACCACCACCTGCACCAACACCTCTACACCACCACCTGCACCAACACCTCCACCAACACCTCTACACCACCACCTGCACCAACACCTCTATACCACCACCTATACCAACACCTCTACACCACCACCTCAAAACCACCACCTCCACCAACACCTCTACACCACCACCTGCACCAACACCTCTACACCACCACCTGCACCAACACCTCTACACCACTACCTGCACCAACACCTCTACACCACCACCTACACCAACACCTCTACACCACAAAATACACCAGCACCTCCACCAACACCTCTACACCACCACCTGCACCAACACCTCCACCAACACCTCTACAACACCACCTACACCAACATCTCTACACCACCACCTGCACCAACACCTCTACACCACCACCTGCACCAACACCTCTACACCACCACCTGCACCAACACCTCTACACCACCACCTGCACCAACATCTCTACACCACCACCTGCACCAACACCTCCACCAACACCTCTACACCACCACCTGCACCAACACCTCTACACCACCACCTGCACCAACACCTCTACACCACCACCTGCACCAACACCTCTACACCACCACCTGCACCAACACCTCTACACCACCACCTGCACCAACACCTCCACCAACACCTCTACACCAACACCTCTACACCACCACCTGCACCAACACCTCTACACCAACACCTGCACCAACACCTCTACACCACCACCTCCACCAACACCTCTACACCACCACCTGCACCAACACCTCTACACCACCACCTGCACCAACACCTCTACACCACCACCTGCACAAACACCTCCACCAACACCTCCACCAAGACCTCTACACCAACACCTCTACACCACCACCTACACCAACACCTCTACACCAGCACCTCCACCAACACCTCTACACCACCACCTGCACCAACACCTCTACACCACCACCTGCACCAACACCTCCACCAACACCTCTACACCACCACCTGCACCAACACCTCTACACCACCACCTGCACCAACACCTCTACACCACCACCTGCACCAACACCTCTACACCACCACCTGCACCAACACCTCTACACCACCACCTGCACCAACACCTCTACACCACCACCTACACCAACACCTCTACACCACCACCTCTACACCAACACCTCCACCAACACCTCTACACCACCACCTGCACCAACACCTCTACACCAGCACGTGCACCAACACCTCTACACCACCTGCACCAACACCTCTACACCACCACCTGCACCAACACCTCTACACCACCACCTGCACCAACACCTCTACACCACCACCTGCACCAACACCTCCACCAACACCTCTACACCAACACCTCTACACCACCACCTGCACCAACACCTCTACACCACCACCTGCACCAACACCTCTACACCACCACCTCGACCAACACCTCTACACCACCACCTGCACCAACACCTCTACACCACCACCTGCACCAACACCTCTACACCACCACCTGCACCAACACCTCCACCAACACCTCCACCAACACCTCTACACCAACACCTCTACACCACCACCTACACCAACACCTCTACACCAACACCACCACCAACACCTCTACACCACCACCTGCACCAACACCTCTACACCACCACCTGCATCAACACCTCCACCAACACCTCTACACCACCACCTGCACCAACACCTCTACACCACCACCTGCACCAACACCTCTACACCACCACCTGCACCAACACCTCTACACCACCACCTGCACCAACACCTCTACACCACCACCTGCACCAACACCTCTACACCACCACCTGCACCAACACCTCTACACCACCACTTGCACCAACACCTCTACACCACCACCTACACCAACACCTCTACACCACCACCTCTACACCAACACCTCCACCAACACCTCTACACCACCACCTGCACCAACACCTCTTCACCAGCACCTGCACCAACACCTCTACACCAGCACCTGCACCAACACCTCTACACCACCACCTGCACCAACACCTCTACACCACCACCTGCACCAACACCTCTACACCACCACCTACACCAACACCTCTACACCACCACCTCTACACCAACACCTCCACCAACACCTCTACACCAGCACCTGCACCAACACCTCTACACCACCACCTGCACCAACACCTCTACACCACCACCTCCACCAACACCTCTACACCACCACCTCCACCAACACCTCTATACCACCACCTGCACCAACACCTCCACCAGCACCTCCACCAACACCTCTACACCAACACCTCTACACCACCACCTACACAAACACCTCTACACCACCACCTCCACCAACACCTCTACACCACCACCTGCACCAACACATCTACGCCACCACCTGCACCAACACCTCCACCAACACCTCTACACCACCACCTGCACCAACACCTCTATACCACCACCTATACCAACACCTCTACACCACCACCTCTACACCACCACCTCCACCAACACCTCTACACCACCACCTGCACCAACACCTCTACACCACCACCTGCACCAACACCTCTACACCACCACCTGCACCAACACCTCTACACCACCTCCTACACCAACACCTCTACACCACAACCTACACCAGCACCTCTACACCACCACCTGCACCAACACCTCTACACCAACACCTCTACACCACCATCTGCACCAACACCTCTACACCACCACCTGCACCAACACCTCTACACCACCACCTGCACCAACACCTCCAACAACACCTCTACAACACCACCTACACCAACATCTCTACACCACCACCTGCACCAACACCTCTACACCACCACCTGCACCAACACCTCTACACCACCACCTGCACCAACACCTCTACACCACCACCTGCACCAACATCTCTACACCACCACCTGCACCAACACCTCCACCAACACCTCTACACCACCACCTGCACCAACACCTCTACACCACCACCTGCACCAACACCTCTACACCACCACCTGCACCAACACCTCTACACCACCACCTGCACCAACACCTCTACACCACCACCTGCACCAACACCTCCACCAACACCTCTACACCAACACCTCTACACCACCATCTGCACCAACACCTCTACACCACCACCTGCACCAACACCTCTACACCACCACCTCGACCAACACCTCTACACCACCACCTGCACCAACACCTCTACACCACCACCTGCACCAACACCTCCACCAACACCTCTACACCACCACCTGCACCAACACCTCTACACCACCACCTGCACCAACACCTCTACACCACCACCTGCACCAACACCTCTACACCACCACCTGCACCAACACCTCTACACCACCACCTGCACCAACACCTCTACACCACCACCTGCACCAACACCTCTACACCACCACCTGCACCAACACCTCTACACCACCACCTGCACCAACACCTCTACACCACCACCTGCACCAACACCTCTACACCACCACCTACACCAACAGCTCTACACCACCACCTCTACACCAACACCTCCACCAACACCTCTACACCACCACCTGCATCAACACCTCTACACCACCACCTGCACCAACACCTCTTCACCACTACCTGCACCAACGCCTCTACACCACCACCTGCACAAACACCTCTACACCACCACCTGCACCAACACCTCTACACCACCACCTGCACCAACACCTCCACCAACACCTCTACACCACCACCTCCACCAACACCTCTACACCACCACCTGCACCAACACCTCTACACCACCACCTGCACCAACACCTCTACACCACTACCTCTACACCACCACCTGCACCAACACCTCTACACCACCACCTGCACCAACACCTCTTCACCAGCACCTGCACCAACACCTCTACACCAGCACCTGCACCAACACCTCTGCACCACCACCTGCACCAACACCTCTACACCACCACCTGCACCAACACCTCTACACCACCACCTACACCAACACCTCTACACCACCACCTCTACACCAACACCTCCACCAACACCTCTACACCAGCACCTGCACCAACACCTCTACACCACCACCTGCACCAACACCTCTACACCACCACCTCCACCAACACCTCTACACCACCACCTCCACCAACACCTCTATACCACCACCTGCACCAACACCTCCACCAGCACCTCCACCAACACCTCTACACCAACACCTCTACACCACCACCTACACAAACACCTCTACACCACCACCTCCACCAACACCTCTACACCACCACCTGCACCAACACCTCTACGCCACCACCTGCACCAACACCTCCACCAACACCTCTACACCACCACCTGCACCAACACCTCTATACCACCACCTATACCAACACCTCTACACCACCACCTCTACACCACCACCTCCACCAACACCTCTACACCACCACCTGCACCAACACCTCTACACCACCACCTGCACCAACACCTCTACACCACCACCTGCACCAACACCTCTACACCACCTCCTACACCAACACCTCTACACCACAACCTACACCAGCACCTCTACACCACCACCTGCACCAACACCTCTACACCAACACCTCTACACCACCATCTGCACCAACACCTCTACACCACCACCTGCACCAACACCTCTACACCACCACCTGCACCAACACCTCCACCAACACCTCTACAACACCACCTACACCAACATCTCTACACCACCACCTGCACCAACACCTCTACACCACCACCTGCACCAACACCTCTACACCACCACCTGCACCAACACCTCTACACCACCACCTGCACCAACATCTCTACACCACCACCTGCACCAACACCTCCACCAACACCTCTACACCACCACCTGCACCAACACCTCTACACCACCACCTGCACCAACACCTCTACACCACCACCTGCACCAACACCTCTACACCACCACCTGCACCAACACCTCTACACCACCACCTGCACCAACACCTCCACCAACACCTCTACACCAACACCTCTACACCACCATCTGCACCAACACCTCTACACCACCACCTGCACCAACACCTCTACACCACCACCTCAACCAACACCTCTACACCACCACCTGCACCAACACCTCTACACCACCACCTGCACCAACACCTCCACCAACACCTCTACACCACCACCTGCACCAACACCTCTACACCACCACCTGCACCAACACCTCTACACCACCACCTGCACCAACACCTCTACACCACCACCTGCACCAACACCTCTACACCACCACCTGCACCAACACCTCTACACCACCACCTGCACCAACACCTCTACACCACCACCTGCACCAACACCTCTACACCACCACCTGCACCAACACCTCTACACCACCACCTGCACCAACACCTCTACACCACCACCTACACCAACAGCTCTACACCACCACCTCTACACCAACACCTCCACCAACACCTCTACACCACCACCTGCATCAACACCTCTACACCACCACCTGCACCAACACCTCTTCACCACTACCTGCACCAACGCCTCTACACCACCACCTGCACAAACACCTCTACACCACCACCTGCACCAACACCTCTACACCACCACCTGCACCAACACCTCCACCAACACCTCTACACCACCACCTCCACCAACACCTCTACACCACCACCTGCACCAACACCTCTACACCACCACCTGCACCAACACCTCTACACCACTACCTCTACACCACCACCTGCACCAACACCTCTACACCACCACCTGCACCAACACCTCTACACCACCACCTCCACCAACACCTCTACACCACCACCTCCACCAACACCTCTACACCACCACCTACACCAACACCTCTACACAACCACCTGCACCAACACCTCCACCAACTCCTCTACACCACCACCTACACCAACACCTCTACACCAACACCGTCACCAACTCCTCTACACCACCACCTGCACCAACACCTCCACCAACACCTCTACACCACCACCTGCACCATCACCTCTACACCACCACCTGCACCAACACCTCCACCAACACCTCTACACCAACATCTCCACCAACTCCTCTACACCACCACCTACACCAACACCTCTACACCAACACCTCCACCAACTCCTCTACACCACCACCTCAACACCACCACCTACACCAACACCTCTACACCACCACCTACACCAACACCTCTACACCACCACCTGCACCAACACCTCAACACCACCACCTGCACCAACACCTCTACACCACCACCTCTACACCACCACCTGCACCAACACCTCTACACCACCACCTGCACCAACACCTCTACACCAGCACCTCCACCAACACCTCTACACCACCACCTCCACCAACACCTCTACACCACCACCTGCACCAACACCTCTACACCACCACCTCCACCAACACCTCTACACCACCACCTGCACCAACACCTCTACACCACCACCTGCACCAACACCTCTACACTACCACCTGCACCAACACCTCTACACCACTACCTGCACCAACACCTGCACCAACACCTCTACACCACCACCTGCACCAACACCTCTACACCACCACCTCCACCAACACCTCTACACCACCACCTACACCAACACCTCTACACCACCACCTACACCAACACCTCCACCAACACCTCTACACCAACACCTCTACACCACCACCTACACCAACACCTCCACCAACACCTGCACCAACACCTCTACACCACCACCTACACCAACACCTCTACACCACCACCTGCACCAACACCTCTACACCACCACCTCCACCAACACCTCTACACCACCACCTGCACCAACACCTCCACCAACACCTCTACACCAAGACCTCTACACCACCACCTGCACCAACACCTCTACACCACCACCTCCACCAACACCTCCACCAACACCTCTACACCAACACCTCTACACCACCACCTGCACCAACACCTCTACACCACCACCTACACCAACACCTCTACACCACCATCTGCACCAACACCTCTACACCATCACCTGTACCAATACCTCTACACCACCACCTACACCAACACCTCTACACCACCACCTGCACCAACACCTCTACACCACCACCTCCACCAACACCTCTACACCACCACCTGCACCAACACCTCCACCAACACCTCTACACCAACACCTCTACACCACCACCTGCACCAACACCTCTACACCACCACCTGCACCAACACCTCCACCAACACCTCTACACCAACACCTCTACACCACCACCTGCACCAACACCTCTACACCACCACCTGCACCACACCTCTACACCACCACCTCCACCAACACCTCTACACCACCACCTCCACCAACACCTCTACACCACCACCTGCACCAACACCTCTACACCACCACCTGCACCAACACCTCCACCAGCACCTCCACCAACACCTCTCCACCAACACCTCTACACCACCACCTACACAAACACCTCTACACCACCACCTCCACCAACACCTCTACACCACCACCTGCACCAACACCTCTACACCACCACCTGCACCAACACCTCCACCAACACCTCTACACCACCACCTGCACCAACACCTCTATACCACCACCTATACCAACACCTCTACACCACCACCTCTAAACCACCACCTCTTCCAACACCTCTACACCACCACCTGCACCAACACCTCTACACCACCACCTGCACCAACACCTCTACACCACTACCTGCACCAACACCTCTACACCACCACCTACACCAACACCTCTACACCACAAAATACACCAGCACCTCCACCAACACCTCTACACCACCACCTGCACCAACACCTCCACCAACACCTCTACAACACCACCTACACCAACATCTCTACACCACCACCTGCACCAACACCTCTACACCACCACCTGCACCAACACCTCTACACCACCACCTGCACCAACACCTCTACACCACCACCTGCACCAACATCTCTACACCACCACCTGCACCAACACCTCCACCAATACCTCTACACCACCACCTGCACCAACACCTCTACACCACCACCTGCACCAACACCTCTACACCACCACCTGCACCAACACCTCTACACCACCACCTGCACCAACACCTCTACACCACCACCTGCACCAACACCTCCACCAACACCTCTACACCAACACCTCTACACCACCACCTGCACCAACACCTCTACACCAACACCTGCACCAACACCTCTACACCACCACCTCCACCAACACCTCTACACCACCACCTGCACCAACACCTCTACACCACCACCTGCACCAACACCTCTACACCACCACCTGCACAAACACCTCCACCAACACCTCCACCAAGACCTCTACACCAACACCTCTACACCACCACCTACACCAACACCTCTACACCACCACCTCCACCAACACCTCTACACCACCACCTGCACCAACACCTCTACACCACCACCTCCACCAACACCTCTACACCACCACCTGCACCAACACCTCTACACCACCACCTGCACCAACACCTCTACACCACCACCTGCACCAACACCTCTACACCACCACCTGCACCAACACCTCTACACCACCACCTGCACCAACACCTCTACACCACCACCTGCACCAACACCTCTACACCACCACCTGCACCAACACCTCTACACCACCACCTACACCAACACCTCTACACCACCACCTCTACACCAACACCTCCACCAACACCTCTACACCACCACCTGCACCAACACCTCTACACCAGCACGTGCACCAACACCTCTACACCACCTGCACCAACACCCCTACACCACCACCTGCACCAACACCTCTACACCACCACCTGCACCAACACCTCTACACCACCACCTACACCAACACCTCTACACCACCACCTCTACACCAACACCTGCACCAACACCTCTACACCACCACCTGCACCAACACCTCTACACCACCACCTGCACCAACACCTCTACACCACTACCTGCACCAACGCCTCTACACCACCACCTGCACCAACACCTCTACACCACCACCTGCACCAACACCTCTGCACCACCACCTGCACCAACACCTCCACCAACACCTCTACACCACCACCTCCACCAACACCTCTACACCACCACCTGCACCAACACCTCTACACCACCACCTGCACCAACACCTCTACACCACCACCTCTACACCACCACCTGCACCAACACCTCTACACCACCACCTCCACCAACACCTCTACACCACCAGCTCCACCAACACCTCTACACCACCACCTCCACCAACACCTCTACACCACCACCAACACCAACACCTCTACACAACCACCTGCACCAACACCTCCACCAACTCCTCTACACCACCACCTACACCAACACCTCTACACCAACACCTCCACCAACTCCTCTACACCACCACCTGTACCAACACCTCCACCAACACCTCTACACCACCACCTGCACCATCACCTCTACACCACCACCAGCACCAACACCTCCACCAACACCTCTACACCAACATCTCCACCAACTCCTCAACACCACCACCTACACCAACACCTCTACACCAACACCTCCACCAACTCCTCTACACCACCACCTCTACAACACCACCTGCACCAACACCTCTACACCACCACCTACACCAACACCTCTACACCACCATCTGCACCAACACCTCTACACCACCACCTGCACCAACACCTCTACACCACCACCTCTACACCACCACCTGCACCAACACCTCTACACCACCACCTGCACCAACACCTCTACACCAGCACCTCCACCAACACCTCTACACCACCACCTGCACCAACACCTCTACACCACCACCTGCATCAACACCTCTACACCACCACCTCCACCAACACCTCTACACCACCACCTGCACCAACACCTCTACACCACCACCTGCACCAACACCTCTACACTACCACCTGCACCAACACCTCTACACCACTACCTGCACCAACACCTGCACCAACACCTCTACACCACCACCTGCACCAACACCTCTACACCACCACCTCCACCAACACCTCTACACCACCACCTACACCAACACCTCTACACCACAACCTACACCAACACCTCCAACAACACCTCTACACCAACACCTCTACACCACCACCTCCACCAACACCTCCACCAACACCTGCACCAACACCTCTACACCACCACCTACACCAACACCTCTACACCACCACCTGCACCAACACCTCCACCAACACCTCTACACCAACACCTCTACACCACCACCTCCACCAACACCTCCACCAACACCTCCACCAACACCTCTACACCAACACCTCTACACCACCACCTCCACCAACACCTCCACCAACACCTGCACCAACACCTCTACACCACCACCTACACCAACACCTCTACACCACCACCTGCACCAACACCTCTACACCACCACCTCCACCAACACCTCTACACCACCACCTACACCAACACCTCTACACCACCATCTGCACCAACACCTCTACACCATCACCTGTACCAACACTTCTACACCACCACCTACACCAACACCTCTACACCACCACCTGCACCAACACCTCTACACCACCACCTCCACCAGCACCTCCACCAACACCTCTACACCAACACCTCTACACCACCACCTGCACCAACACCTCTACACCACCACCTGCACCAACACCTCTACACCACCACCTCCACCAACACCTCTACACCACCACCTACACCAACACCTCTACACCACCACATACACCAACACCTCCACCAACACCTCTACACTACCACCTGCACCAACACCTCCACCAACACCTCTATACCAGCACCTCCACCAACACCTCTACACCACCACCTGCACCAACACCTCTACACCAACACCTCTACACCACCACCTGCACCAACACCTCTACACCACCACCTCAACCAACATCTCTACACCAGCACCTCCACCAACTCCTCTACACCACCACCTGCACCAACACCTCTACACCACCACCTGCACCAACACCTCTACACCACCACCTGCACCAACACCTCTACACCACCACCTGCACCAACACCTCTACACCACCACCTACACCAACACCTCTACACCACCACCTCTACACCAACACCTCCACCAACACCTCTACACCACCACCTGCACCAACACCTCTACACCAGCACGTGCACCAACGCCTCTACACCACCTGCACCAACACCTCTACACCACCACCTGCACCAACACCTCTACACCACCACCTCCACCAACACCTCTACACCACCACCTACACCAACACCTCTACACCACCACCTCTACACCAACACCTGCACCAACACCTCTACACCACCACCTGCACCAACACCTCTACACCACCACCTGCACCAACACCTCTACACCACTACCTGCACCAACGCCTCTACACCACCACCTGCACCAACACCTCTACACCACCACCTGCACCAACACCTCTGCACCACCACCTGCACCAACACCTCCACCAACACCTCTACACCACCACCTCCACCAACACCTCTACACCACCACCTGCACCAACACCTCTACACCACCACCTGCACCAACACCTCTACACCACCACCTCTACACCACCACCTGCACCAACACCTCTACACCACCACCTGCACCAACACCTCTACACCACCACCTCCACCAACACCTCTACACCACCAGCTCAACCAACACCTCTACACCACCACCTCCACCAACACCTCTACACCACCACCAACACCAACACCTCTACACAACCACCTGCACCAACACCTCCACCAACTCCTCTACACCACCCCCTACACCAACACCTCTACACCAACACCTCCACCAACTCCTCTACACCACCACCTGCACCAACACCTCCACCAACACCTCTACACCACCACCTGCACCATCACCTCTACACCACCACCAGCACCAACACCTCCACCAACACCTCTACACCAACATCTCCACCAACTCCTCAACACCACCACCTACACCAACACCTCTACACCAACACCTCCACCAACTCCTCTACACCACCACCTCTACAACACCACCTGCACCAACACCTCTACACCACCACCTACACCAACACCTCTACACCACCATCTGCACCAACACCTCTACACCACCACCTGCACCAACACCTCTACACCACCACCTCTACACCACCACCTGCACCAACACCTCTACACCACCACCTGCACCAACACCTTTACACCAGCACCTCCACCAACACCTCTACACCACCACCTGCACCAACACCTCTACACCACCACCTGCATCAACACCTCTACACCACCACCTCCACCAACACCTCTACACCACCACCTGCACCAACACCTCTACACCACCACCTGCACCAACACCTCTACACTACCACCTGCACCAACACCTCTACACCACTACCTGCACCAACACCTGCACCAACACCTCTACACCACCACCTGCACCAACACCTCTACACCACCACCTCCACCAACACCTCTACACCACCACCTACACCAACACCTCTACACCACAACCTACACCAACACCTCCACCAACACCTCTACACCAACACCTCTACACCACCACCTCCACCAACACCTCCACCAACACCTGCACCAACACCTCTACACCACCACCTACACCAACACCTCTACACCACCACCTGCACCAACACCTCCACCAACACCTCTACACCAACACCTCTACACCACCACCTCCACCAACACCTCCACCAACACCTCCACCAACACCTCTACACCAACACCTCTACACCACCACCTCCACCAACACCTCCACCAACACCTGCACCAACACCTCTACACCACCACCTACACCAACACCTCTACACCACCACCTGCACCAACACCTCTACACCACCACCTCCACCAACACCTCTACACCACCACCTACACCAACACCTCTACACCACCATCTGCACCAACACCTCTACACCATCACCTGTACCAACACTTCTACACCACCACCTACACCAACACCTCTACACCACCACCTGCACCAACACCTCTACACCACCACCTCCACCAGCACCTCCACCAACACCTCTACACCAACACCTCTACACCACCACCTGCACCAACACCTCTACACCACCACCTGCACCAACACCTCTACACCAACACCTCTACACCAACACCTCTACACCACCACCTGCACCAACACCTCTACACCACCACCTGCACCAACACCTCTACACCACCACCTCCACCAACACCTCTACACCACCACCTACACCAACACCTCTACACCACCACATACACCAACACCTCCACCAACACCTCTACACTACCACCTGCACCAACACCTCCACCAACACCTCTATACCAGCACCTCCACCAACACCTCTACACCACCACCTGCACCAACACCTCTACACCAACACCTCTACACCACCACCTGCACCAACACCTCTACACCACCACCTCAACCAACACCTCTACACCAGCACCTCCACCAACTCCTCTACACCACCACCTGCACCAACACCTCTACACCACCACCTGCACCAACACCTCTACACCACCACCTGCACCAACACCTCTACACCACCACCTGCACCAACACCTCCACCAACACCTCTACACCAGCACCTCCACCAACTCCTCTACACCACCACCTGCACCAACACCTCTACACCACCACCTGCACCAACACTTCCACCAACACCTCTACACCAGCACCTCCACCAACACCTCCACCAACACCTCTACACCACCACCTGCACCAACACCTCTACACCACCACCTCCACCAACACCTCTACACCACCACCTGCACCAACACCTCTACACCACCACCTGCACCAACACCTCCACCAACACCTCTACACCACCACCTGCACCAACACCTCTACACCACCACCTACACCAACACCTCTACACCACCACCTCTACACCACCACCTCTACACCACCACCTCCACCAACACCTCTACACCACCACCTGCACCAACATCTCTACACCACCACCTGCACCAACACCTCTACACCACCACCTGCACCAACACCTCTACACCACCACCTACACCAACACCTCTACACCAGCACCTCCACCAACACCTCTACACCACCACCTCTACACCACCACCTACACCAACACCTCTACACCACCACCTCCACCAACACCTCTACACCACCACCTGCACCAACACCTCTACACCACCACCTGCACCAACACCTCCACCAACACCTCTACACCACCACCTGCACCAACACCTCTACACCACCACCTACATTAACACCTCTACACCACCACCTCTACACCACCACCGCCACCAACACCTCTACACCACCACCTGCACCAACACCTCTACACCACCACCTGCACCAACACCTCTACACCACCACCTGCACCAACACCTCTACACCACCACCTACACCAACACCTCTACACCACCATCTGCACCAACACCTCTAAACCATCACCTGTACCAACACCTCTACACCACCACCTACACCAACACCTCTACACCACCACCTACACCAACACCTCTACACAACCACCTGCACCAACACCTCCACCAACACCTCTACACCAACACCTCTACACCACCACCTGCACCAACACATCTACACCACCACCTGCACCAACACCTCTACACCACCACCTGCACCAACACCTCTACACCACCACCTCCACCAACACCTCTACACCACCACCTGCACCAACACCTCCACCAACACCTCTACACCAACACCTCTACACCACCACCTGCACCAACACCTCTACACCACCACCTCCACCAGCACCTCCACCAACACCTCTACACCAACACCTCTACACCACCACCTGCACCAACACCTCTACACCACCACCTGCACCAACACCTCTACACCACCACCTCCACCAACACCTCTACACCACCACCTACACCAACACCTCTACACCACCACATACACCAACACCTCCACCAACACCTCTACACCACCACCTGCACCAACACCTCCACCAACACCTCTACACCAGCACCTCCACCAACACCTCTACACCACCACCTGCACCAACACCTCCACACCAACACCTCTACACCACCACCTGCACCAATACCTCTACACCACCACCTCAACCAACACCTCTACACCAGCACCTCCACCAACTCCTCTACACCACCACCTGCACCAACACCTCTACACCACCACCTGCACCAACACCTCTACACCACCACCTGCACCAACACCTCTACACCACCACCTGCACCAACACCTCCACCAACACCTCTACACCAGCACCTCCACCAACTCCTCTACACCACCACCTGCACCAACACCTCTACACCACCACCTGCACCAACACTTCCACCAACACCTCTACACCAGCACCTCCACCAACACCTCCACCAACACCTCTACACCACCACCTCCACCAACACCTCTACACCACCACCTGCACCAACACCTCTACACCACCACCTGCACCAACACCTCCACCAACACCTCTACACCACCTCCTGCACCAACACCTCTACACCACCACCTACACCAACACCTCTACACCACCACCTCTACACCACCACCTCCACCAACACCTCTACACCACCACCTGCACCAACATCTCTACACCACCACCTGCACCAACACCTCTACACCACCACCTGCACCAACACCTCTACACCACCACCTACACCAACACCTCTACACCACCACCTCTACACCACCACCGCCACCAACACCTCTACACCACCACCTGCACCAACACCTCTGCACCACCACCTGCACCAACACCTCTACACCACCACCTGCACCAACACCTCTACACCACCACCTACACCAACACCTCTACACCAGCACCTCCACCAACACCTCTACACCACCACCTGCACCAACACCTCTACACCACCACCTGCACCAACACCTCTACACCACCACCTGCACCAACACCTCTACACCACTACCTGCACCAACACCTCTACACCACCACCTGCACCAACACCTCTACACCACCACCTCCACCAACACCTCTACACCACCACCTCCACCAACACCTCTACACCACCACCTCCACCAACACCTCTACACCACCACCAACACCAACACCTCTACACAACCACCTGCACCAACACCTCCACCAACTCCTCTACACCACCACCTACACCAACACCTCTACACCAACACCTCCACCAACTCCTCTACACCACCACCTGCACCAACACCTCCACCTACACCTCTACACCACCACCTGCACCATCACCTCTACACCACCACCAGCACCAACACCTCCACCAACACCTCTACACCAACATCTCCACCATCTCCTCTACACCACCACCTACACCAACACCTCTACACCAACACCTCCACCAACTCCTCTACACCACCACCTCTACAACACCACCTGCACCAACACCTCTACACCACCACCTACACCAACACCTCTACACCACCACCTGCACCAACACCTCTACACCACCACCTGCACCAACACCTCTACACCACCACCTCTACACCACCACCTGCACCAACACCTCTACACCACCACCTGCACCAACACCTCTACACCAGCACCTCCACCAACACCTCTACACCACCACCTGCACCAACACCTCTACACCACCACCTGCATCAACACCTCTACACCACCACCTCCACCAACACCTCTACACCACCACCTGCACCAACACCTCTACACCACCACCTGCACCAACACCTCTACACTACCACCTGCACCAACACCTCTACACCACTACCTGCACCAACACCTGCACCAACACCTCTACACCACCACCTGCACCAACACCTCTACACCACCACCTCCACCAACACCTCTACACCACCACCTACACCAACACCTCTACACCAACACCTACACCAACACCTCCACCAACACCTCTACACCAACACCTCTACACCACCACCTCCACCAACACCTCCACCAACACCTGCACCAACACCTCTACACCACCACCTACACCAACACCTCTACACCACCACCTCCACCAACACCTCTACACCACCACCTGCACCAACACCTCTACACCACCACCTGCACCAACACCTCCACCAACACCTCTACACCACCACCTGCACCAACACCTCTACACCACCACCTGCACCAACACCTCTACACCACCACCTGCACCAACACCTCCACCAACACCTCTACACCACCACCTGCACCAACACCTCTACACCACCACCTCCACCAACACCTCTACACCACCACCTGCACCAACACCTCCACCAATACGTCTACACCAACACCTCTACACCACCACCTGCACCAACACCTCTACACCACCACCTCCACCAACACCTCCACCAACACCTCAACACCAACACCTCTACACCACCTCCTGCACCAACACCTCTACACCACCACCTACACCAACACCTCTACACCACCATCTGCACCAACACCTCTACACCATCACCTGTACCAACACTTCTACACCACCACCTACACCAACACCTCTACACCACCACCTGCACCAACACCTCTACACCACCACCTCCACCAGCACCTCCACCAACACCTCTACACCAACACCTCTACACCACCACCTGCACCAACACCTCTACACCACCACCTGCACCAACACCTCTACACCACCACCTCCACCAACACCTCTACAACACCACCTACACCAACACCTCTACACCACCACATACACCAACACCTCCACCAACACCTCTACACCAACACCTCTACACCACCACCTGCACCAACACCTCTACACCACCACCTGCACCAACACCTCTACACCACCACCTGCACCAACACCTCTACACCACCACCTGCACCAACACCTCTACACCACCACCTACACCAACACCTCTACACCACCACCTCTACACCAACACCTCCACCAACACCTCTACACCACCACCTGCACCAACACCTCTACACCAGCACGTGCACCAACGCCTCTACACCACCTGCACCAACACCTCTACACCACCACCTGCACCAACACCTCTACACCACCACCTGCACCAACACCTCTACACCACCACCTACACCAACACCTCTACACCACCACCTCTACACCAACACCTGCACCAACACCTCTACACCACCACCTGCACCAACACCTCTACACCACCACCTGCACCAACACCTCTACACCACTACCTGCACCAACGCCTCTACACCACCACCTGCACCAACACCTCTACACCACCACCTGCACCAACACCTCTGCACCACCACCTGCACCAACACCTCCACCAACACCTCTACACCACCACCTCCACCAACACCTCTACACCACCACCTGCACCAACACCTCTACACCACCACCTGCACCAACACCTCTACACCACCACCTCTACACCACCACCTGCACCAACACCTCTACACCACCACCTGCACCAACACCTCTACACCACCACCTCCACCAACACCTCTACACCACCAGCTCAACCAACACCTCTACACCACCACCTCCACCAACACCTCTACACCACCACCAACACCAACACCTCTACACAACCACCTGCACCAACACCTCCACCAACTCCTCTACACCACCCCCTACACCAACACCTCTACACCAACACCTCCACCAACTCCTCTACACCACCACCTGCACCAACACCTCCACCAACACCTCTACACCACCACCTGCACCATCACCTCTACACCACCACCAGCACCAACACCTCCACCAACACCTCTACACCAACATCTCCACCAACTCCTCAACACCACCACCTACACCAACACCTCTACACCAACACCTCCTCCAACTCCTCTACACCACCACCTCTACAACACCACCTGCACCAACACCTCTACACCACCACCTACACCAACACCTCTACACCACCATCTGCACCAACACCTCTACACCACCACCTGCACCAACACCTCTACACCACCACCTCTACACCACCACCTGCACCAACACCTCTACACCACCACCTGCACCAACACCTTTACACCAGCACCTCCACCAACACCTCTACACCACCACCTGCACCAACACCTCTACACCACCACCTGCATCAACACCTCTACACCACCACCTCCACCAACACCTCTACACCACCACCTGCACCAACACCTCTACACCACCACCTGCACCAACACCTCTACACTACCACCTGCACCAACACCTCTACACCACTACCTGCACCAACACCTGCACCAACACCTCTACACCACCACCTGCACCAACACCTCTACACCACCACCTCCACCAACACCTCTACACCACCACCTACACCAACACCTCTACACCACAACCTACACCAACACCTCCACCAACACCTCTACACCAACACCTCTACACCACCACCTCCACCAACACCTCCACCAACACCTGCACCAACACCTCTACACCACCACCTACACCAACACCTCTACACCACCACCTGCACCAACACCTCCACCAACACCTCTACACCAACACCTCTACACCACCACCTCCACCAACACCTCCACCAACACCTCCACCAACACCTCTACACCAACACCTCTACACCACCACCTCCACCAACACCTCCACCAACACCTGCACCAACACCTCTACACCACCACCTACACCAACACCTCTACACCACCACCTGCACCAACACCTCTACACCACCACCTCCACCAACACCTCTACACCACCACCTACACCAACACCTCTACACCACCATCTGCACCAACACCTCTACACCATCACCTGTACCAACACTTCTACACCACCACCTACACCAACACCTCTACACCACCACCTGCACCAACACCTCTACACCACCACCTCCACCAGCACCTCCACCAACACCTCTACACCAACACCTCTACACCACCACCTGCACCAACACCTCTACACCACCACCTGCACCAACACCTCTACACCACCACCTCCACCAACACCTCTACACCACCACCTACACCAACACCTCTACACCACCACATACACCAACACCTCCACCAACACCTCTACACTACCACCTGCACCAACACCTCCACCAACACCTCTATACCAGCACCTCCACCAACACCTCTACACCACCACCTGCACCAACACCTCTACACCAACACCTCTACACCACCACCTGCACCAACACCTCTACACCACCACCTCAACCAACACCTCTACACCAGCACCTCCACCAACTCCTCTACACCACCACCTGCACCAACACCTCTACACCACCACCTGCACCAACACCTCTACACCACCACCTGCACCAACACCTCTACACCACCACCTGCACCAACACCTCCACCAACACCTCTACACCAGCACCTCCACCAACTCCTCTACACCACCACCTGCACCAACACCTCTACACCACCACCTGCACCAACACTTCCACCAACACCTCTACACCAGCACCTCCACCAACACCTCCACCAACACCTCTACACCACCACCTGCACCAACACCTCTATACCACCACCTCCACCAACACCTCTACACCACCACCTGCACCAACACCTCTACACCACCACCTGCACCAACACCTCCACCAACACCTCTACACCACCACCTGCACCAACACCTCTACACCACCACCTACACCAACACCTCTACACCACCACCTCTACACCACCACCTCCACCAACACCTCTACACCACCACCTGCACCAACATCTCTACACCACCACCTGCACCAACACCTCTACACCACCACCTGCACCAACACCTCTACACCACCACCTACACCAACACCTCTACACCAGCACCTCCACCAACACCTCTACACCACCACCTCTACACCACCACCTACACCAACACCTCTACACCACCACCTCCACCAACACCTCTACACCACCACCTGCACCAACACCTCTACACCACCACCTGCACCAACACCTCCACCAACACCTCTACACCACCACCTGCACCAACACCTCTACACCACCACCTACATTAACACCTCTACACCACCACCTCTACACCACCACCGCCACCAACACCTCTACACCACCACCTGCACCAACACCTCTACACCACCACCTGCACCAACACCTCTACACCACCACCTGCACCAACACCTCTACACCACCACCTACACCAACACCTCTACACCACCATCTGCACCAACACCTCTAAACCATCACCTGTACCAACACCTCTACACCACCACCTACACCAACACCTCTACACCACCACCTACACCAACACCTCTACACAACCACCTGCACCAACACCTCCACCAACACCTCTACACCAACACCTCTACACCACCACCTGCACCAACACATCTACACCACCACCTGCACCAACACCTCTACACCACCACCTGCACCAACACCTCTACACCACCACCTCCACCAACACCTCTACACCACCACCTGCACCAACACCTCCACCAACACCTCTACACCAACACCTCTACACCACCACCTGCACCAACACCTCTACACCACCACCTCCACCAGCACCTCCACCAACACCTCTACACCAACACCTCTACACCACCACCTGCACCAACACCTCTACACCACCACCTGCACCAACACCTCTACACCACCACCTCCACCAACACCTCTACACCACCACCTACACCAACACCTCTACACCACCACATACACCAACACCTCCACCAACACCTCTACACCACCACCTGCACCAACACCTCCACCAACACCTCTACACCAGCACCTCCACCAACACCTCTACACCACCACCTGCACCAACACCTCCACACCAACACCTCTACACCACCACCTGCACCAATACCTCTACACCACCACCTCAACCAACACCTCTACACCAGCACCTCCACCAACTCCTCTACACCACCACCTGCACCAACACCTCTACACCACCACCTGCACCAACACCTCTACACCACCACCTGCACCAACACCTCTACACCACCACCTGCACCAACACCTCCACCAACACCTCTACACCAGCACCTCCACCAACTCCTCTACACCACCACCTGCACCAACACCTCTACACCACCACCTGCACCAACACTTCCACCAACACCTCTACACCAGCACCTCCACCAACACCTCCACCAACACCTCTACACCACCACCTCCACCAACACCTCTACACCACCACCTGCACCAACACCTCTACACCACCACCTGCACCAACACCTCCACCAACACCTCTACACCACCTCCTGCACCAACACCTCTACACCACCACCTACACCAACACCTCTACACCACCACCTCTACACCACCACCTCCACCAACACCTCTACACCACCACCTGCACCAACATCTCTACACCACCACCTGCACCAACACCTCTACACCACCACCTGCACCAACACCTCTACACCACCACCTACACCAACACCTCTACACCACCACCTCTACACCACCACCGCCACCAACACCTCTACACCACCACCTGCACCAACACCTCTGCACCACCACCTGCACCAACACCTCTACACCACCACCTGCACCAACACCTCTACACCACCACCTACACCAACACCTCTACACCAGCACCTCCACCAACACCTCTACACCACCACCTGCACCAACACCTCTACACCACCACCTGCACCAACACCTCTACACCACCACCTGCACCAACACCTCTACACCACTACCTGCACCAACACCTCTACACCACCACCTGCACCAACACCTCTACACCACCACCTCCACCAACACCTCTACACCACCACCTCCACCAACACCTCTACACCACCACCTCCACCAACACCTCTACACCACCACCAACACCAACACCTCTACACAACCACCTGCACCAACACCTCCACCAACTCCTCTACACCACCACCTACACCAACACCTCTACACCAACACCTCCACCAACTCCTCTACACCACCACCTGCACCAACACCTCCACCTACACCTCTACACCACCACCTGCACCATCACCTCTACACCACCACCAGCACCAACACCTCCACCAACACCTCTACACCAACATCTCCACCATCTCCTCTACACCACCACCTACACCAACACCTCTACACCAACACCTCCACCAACTCCTCTACACCACCACCTCTACAACACCACCTGCACCAACACCTCTACACCACCACCTACACCAACACCTCTACACCACCACCTGCACCAACACCTCTACACCACCACCTGCACCAACACCTCTACACCACCACCTCTACACCACCACCTGCACCAACACCTCTACACCACCACCTGCACCAACACCTCTACACCAGCACCTCCACCAACACCTCTACACCACCACCTGCACCAACACCTCTACACCACCACCTGCATCAACACCTCTACACCACCACCTCCACCAACACCTCTACACCACCACCTGCACCAACACCTCTACACCACCACCTGCACCAACACCTCTACACTACCACCTGCACCAACACCTCTACACCACTACCTGCACCAACACCTGCACCAACACCTCTACACCACCACCTGCACCAACACCTCTACACCACCACCTCCACCAACACCTCTACACCACCACCTACACCAACACCTCTACACCAACACCTACACCAACACCTCCACCAACACCTCTACACCAACACCTCTACACCACCACCTCCACCAACACCTCCACCAACACCTGCACCAACACCTCTACACCACCACCTACACCAACACCTCTACACCACCACCTCCACCAACACCTCTACACCACCACCTGCACCAACACCTCTACACCACCACCTGCACCAACACCTCCACCAACACCTCTACACCACCACCTGCACCAACACCTCTACACCACCACCTGCACCAACACCTCTACACCACCACCTGCACCAACACCTCCACCAACACCTCTACACCACCACCTGCACCAACACCTCTACACCACCACCTCCACCAACACCTCTACACCACCACCTGCACCAACACCTCCACCAATACGTCTACACCAACACCTCTACACCACCACCTGCACCAACACCTCTACACCACCACCTCCACCAACACCTCCACCAACACCTCAACACCAACACCTCTACACCACCACCTGCACCAACACCTCTACACCACCACCTACACCAACACCTCTACACCACCATCTGCACCAACACCTCTACACCATCACCTGTACCAACACTTCTACACCACCACCTACACCAACACCTCTACACCACCACCTGCACCAACACCTCTACACCACCACCTCCACCAGCACCTCCACCAACACCTCTACACCAACACCTCTACACCACCACCTGCACCAACACCTCTACACCACCACCTGCACCAACACCTCTACACCACCACCTCCACCAACACCTCTACAACACCACCTACACCAACACCTCTACACCACCACATACACCAACACCTCCACCAACACCTCTACACCACCACCTGCACCAACACCTCCACCTCTACACCAGCACCTCCACCAACACCTCTACACCACCACCTGCACCAACACCTCTACACCAACACCTCTACACCACCACCTGCACCAACACCTCTACACCACCACCTCAACCAACACCTCTACACCAGCACCTCCACCAACTCCTCTACACCACCACCTGCACCAACACCTCTACACCACCACCTGCACCAACACCTCTACACCACCACCTGCACCAACACCTCTACACCACCACCTGCACCAACACCTCCACCAACACCTCTACACCAGCACCTCCACCAACTCCTCTACACCACCACCTGCACCAACACCTCTACACCACCACCTGCACCAACACTTCCACCAACACCTCTACACCAGCACCTCCACCAACACCTCCACCAACACCTCTACACCACCACCTGCACCAACACCTCTACACCACCACCTCCACCAACACCTCTACACCACCACCTGCACCAACACCTCTACACCACCACCTGCACCAACACCTCCACCAACACCTCTACACCACCACCTGCACCAACACCTCTACACCACCACCTACACCAACACCTCTACACCACCACCTCTACACCACCACCTCCACCAACACCTCTACACCACCACCTGCACCAACATCTCTACACCACCACCTGCACCAACACCTCTACACCACCACCTGCACCAACACCTCTACACCACCACCTACACCAACACCTCTACACCAGCACCTCCACCAACACCTCTACACCACCACCTCTACACCACCACCTACACCAACACCTCTACACCACCACCTCCACCAACACCTCTACACCAACACCTCTACACCACCACCTGCACCAACACCTCTACACCACCACCTGCACCAACACCTCCACCAACACCTCTACACCACCACCTGCACCAACACCTCTACACCACCACCTACATTAACACCTCTACACCACCACCTCTACACCACCATCTGCACCAACACCTCTAAACCATCACCTGTACCAACACCTCTACACCACCACCTACACCAACACCTCTACACCACCACCTGCACCAACACCTCCACCAACACCTCTACACCAACACCTCTACACCACCACCTGCACCAACACATCTACACCACCACCTGCACCAACACCTCTACACCACCACCTGCACCAACACCTCTACACCACCACCTCCACCAACACCTCTACACCACCACCTGCACCAACACCTCCACCAACACCTCTACACCAACACCTCTACACCACCACCTGCACCAACACCTCTACACCACCACCTCCACCAGCACCTCCACCAACACCTCTACACCAACACCTCTACACCACCACCTGCACCAACACCTCTACACCACCACCTGCACCAACACCTCTACACCACCACCTCCACCAACACCTCTACACCACCACCTACACCAACACCTCTACACCACCACATACACCAACACCTCCACCAACACCTCTACACCACCACCTGCACCAACACCTCCACCAACACCTCTACACCAGCACCTCCACCAACACCTCTACACCACCACCTGCACCAACACCTCCACACCAACACCTCTACACCACCACCTGCACCAACACCTCTACACCACCACCTCAACCAACACCTCTACACCAGCACCTCCACCAACTCCTCTACACCACCACCTGCACCAACACCTCTACACCACCACCTGCACCAACACCTCTACACCACCACCTGCACCAACACCTCTACACCACCACCTGCACCAACACCTCCACCAACACCTCTACACCAGCACCTCCACCAACTCCTCTACACCACCACCTGCACCAACACCTCTACACCACCACCTGCACCAACACTTCCACCAACACCTCTACACCAGCACCTCCACCAACACCTCCACCAACACCTCTACACCACCACCTGCACCAACACCTCTACACCACCACCTCCACCAACACCTCTACACCACCACCTGCACCAACACCTCTACACCACCACCTGCACCAACACCTCCACCAACACCTCTACACCACCTCCTGCACCAACACCTCTACACCACCACCTACACCAACACCTCTACACCACCACCTCTACACCACCACCGCCACCAACACCTCTACACCACCACCTGCACCAACACCTCTGCACCACCACCTGCACCAACACCTCTGCACCACCACCTGCACCAACACCTCTACACCACCACCTACACCAACACCTCTACACCAGCACCTCCACCAACACCTCTACACCACCACCTGCACCAACACCTCTACACCACCACCTGCACCAACACCTCTACACCACCACCTCCACCAACACCTCTACACCACCACCTGCACCAACACCTCTACACCACCACCTGCACCAACACCTCTACACCACCACCTTCACCAACACCTCTACACCACCACCTGCACCAACACCTCTACACCACCACCTACACCAACACCTCTACACCACCACCTGCACCAACACCTCTACACCACCACCTGCACCAACACCTCTACACCACCACCTGCACCAACACCTCTACACCACCACCTACACCAACACCTCTACACCACCACCTGCACCAACACCTCTACACCACCACCTGCACCAACACCTCTACACCACTACCTGCACCAACACCTGCACCAACACCTCTACACCACCACCTGCACCAACACCTCCACCAACTCCTCTACACCACCACCTGCACTAACACCTCTACACCACCACCTGCACCAACACCTCCACCAACACCTCGACACCACCACCTGCACCAACACCTCTACACCACCACCTGCACCAACACCTCCACCAACTCCTCTACACCACCACCTGCACCAACACCTCTACACCACCACCTGCACCAACACCTCTACACCACCACCTGCACCAACACCTCTACACCACCACCTACACGAACACCTCTACACCACCACCTACACGAACACCTCTACACCACCACCTGCACCAACACCTCTACACCACCACCTGCACCAACACCTCTACACCACCACCTGCACCAACACCTCTACACCACCACCTACACCAACATCTCTACACCAGCACCTCCACCAACACCTCTACACCACCACCTGCACCAACACCTCGACACCACCACCTGCACCAACACCTCTACACCACCACCTCCACCAACACCTCTACACCACTGCCTGCACCAACACCTCTACACCACCACCTGCACCAACACCTCTACACCACCACCTGCACCAACACCTCTACACCACCACCTGCACCAACACCTCCACCAACACCTCTACACCACCACCTCCACCAACACCTCTACACCACCACCTGCACCAACACCTCTACACCACCACCTGCACCAACACCTCTACACCACCACCTGCACCAACACCTCTACACCACCACCTCCACCAACACCTCTACACCACCACCTCCACCAACACCTCTACACCACCACCTCCACCAACACCTCTACACCACCACCTACACCAACACCTCTACACAACCACCTGCACCAACACCTCCACCAACTCCTCTACACCACCACCTACACCAACACCTCTACACCAACACCTCCACCAACTCCTCTACACCACCACCTGCACCAACAACTACACCAACACCTCTACACCAAAACCTGCACCATCACCTCTACACCACCACCTGCACCAACACCTCCACCAACACCTCTACACCAACACCTCCATCAACTCCTCTACACCACCACCTACACCAACACCTCTACACCAACACCTCCACCAACTCCTCTACACCACCACCTCTACACCACCACCTACACCAACACCTCTACACCACCACCTACACCAACACCTCTACACCACCACCTTCACCAACACCTCTACACCACCACCTGCACCAACACCTCTACACCACCACCTCTACACCACCAACTGCACCAACACCTCTACACCACCACCTGCACCAACACCTCTACACCAGCACCTCCACCAACACCTCTACACCACCACCTGCACCAACACCTCTACACCACCACCTGCACCAACACCTCTACACCACCACCTCCACCAACACCTCTACACCACCACCTGCACCAACACCTCTACACCACCACCTGCACCAACACCTCTACACTACCACCTGCACCAACACCTCTACACCACTACCTGCACCAACACCTGCACCAACACCTCTACATCACCACCTGCACCAACACCTCTACACCACTACCTCTACCAACACCTCTACACCACCACCTACACCAACACCTCTACACCACCACCTACACCAACACCTCCACCAACACCTCTACACCAACACCTCTACACCACCACCTACACCAACACCTCCACCAACACCTGCACCAACACCTCTACACCACCACCTACACCAACACCTCTAAACCACCACCTGCACCAACACCTCTACACCACCACCTCCACCAACACCTCTACACCACCACCTGCACCAACACCTCCACCAACACCTCTACACCAACACCTCTACACCACCACCTGCACCAACACCTCTACACCACCACCTCCACCAACACCTCCACCAACACCTCTACACCAACACCTCTACACCACCACCTGCACCAACACCTCTACACCACCACCTACACCAACACCTCTACACCACCACCTGCACCAACACCTCAACACCATCACCTGCACCAACACCTCTACACCACCACCTCCACCAACACCTCTACACCACCACCTGCACCAACACCTCCACCAACACCTCTACACCAACACCTCTACACCACCACCTGCACCAACACCTCTACACCACCACCTCCACCAACACCTCCACCAACACCTCTACACCAACACCTCAACACCACCACCTGCACCAACACCTCTACACCACCACCTCCACCAACACCTCTACACCACCACCTACACCAACACCTCTACACCACCACCTACACCAACACCTCTACACCACCACCTCCACCAACACGTCCACCAACACCTCTACACCAACACCTCAACACCACCACCTGCACCAACACCTCTACACCACCACCTGCACCACCACCTCCACCAACACCTCTACACCACCACCTACACCAACACCTCTACACCACCACCTACACCAACACCTCCACCAACACCTCTACACCACCACCTGCACCAACACCTCTACACCAACACCTCTACACCACCACCTGCACCAACACCTCTACACCACCACCTCAACCAACACCTCTACCTCAGCACCTCCACCAACTCCTCTACACCACCACCTGCACCAACACCTCTACACCACCACCTGCACCAACACCTCTACACCACCATCTGCACCAACACCTCTACACCACCACCTGCACCAACACCTCCACCAACACCTCTACACCAGCACCTCCACCAACTCCTCTACACCACCACCTGCACCAACACCTCTACACCACCAACTGCACCAACACCTCCACCAACACCTCTACACCAGCACCTCCACCAACACCTCCACCAACACCTCTACACCACCACCTGCACCAACACCTCTACACCACCACCTCCACCAACATCTCTACACCACCACCTGCACCAACACCTCTACACCACCACCTGCACCAACACCTCCACCAACACCTCTACACCACCACCTGCACCAACACCTCTACACCACCACCTACACCAACACCTCTACACCACCACCTCTACACCACCACCTCCACCAACACCTCTACACCACCACCTCCACCAACACCTCTACACCACCACTTGCACCAACACCTCTACACCACCACCTGCACCAACACCTCTACAACACCACCTTCACCAACACCTCTACACCACCACCTGCACCAACACCTCTACACCACCACCTACACCAACACCTCTACACCACCACCTGCACCAACACCTCTACACCACCACCTGCACCAACACCTCTACACCACCACCTGCACCAACACCTCTACACCACCACCTACACCAACACCTCTACACCACCACCTGCACCAACACCTCTACACCACCACCTGCACCAACACCTCTACACCACCACCTGCACCAACACCTGCACCAACACCTCTACACCACCACCTGCACCAACACCTCCACCAACTCCTCTACACCACCACCTGCACTAACACCTCTACACCACCACCTGCACCAACACCTCCACCAACACCTCGACACCACCACCTGCACCAACACCTCTACACCACCACCTGCACCAACACCTCTACACCACCACCTGCACCAACACCTCTACACCACCACCTACACCAACACCTCTACACCACCACCTCTACACCACCACCTCCACCAACACCTCTACACCAAAACCAGCACCATCATCTCTACACCACCACCTGCACCAACACCTCTACACCACCACCTGCACCAACACCTCTACACCACCACCTACACCAACACCTCTACACCAGCACCTCCACCAACACCTCTACACCACCACCTCTACACCACCACCTACACCAACACCTCTACACCACCACCTCCACCAACACCTCTACACCACCACCTGCACCAACACCTCTACACCACCACCTGCACCAACACCTCCACCAACACCTCTACACCACCACCTGCACCAACACCTCTACACCACCACCTACACCAACACCTCTACACCACCACCTGCACCAACACCTCTACACCACCACCTGCACCAACACCTCTACACCACCACCTGCACCAACACCTCTACACCACCACCTACACCAACACCTCTTCACCACCACCTGCAACAACACCTCTACACCACCACCTGCACCAACACCTCTACACCACCACCTGCACCAACACCTGCACCAACACCTCTACACCACCACCTGCACCAACACCTCCACCAACTCCTCTACACCACCACCTGCACTAACACCTCTACACCACCACCTGCACCAACACCTCCACCAACACCTCGACACCACCACCTGCACCAACACCTCTACACCACCACCTGCACCAACACCTCTACACCACCACCTGCACCAACACCTCTACACCACCACCTACACCAACACCTCTACACCACCACCTCTACACCACCACCTCCACCAACACCTCTACACCAAAACCAGCACCAACATCTCTACACCACCACCTGCACCAACACCTCTACACCACCACCTGCACCAACACCTCTACACCACCACCTACACCAACACCTCTACACCAGCACCTCCACCAACACCTCTACACCACCACCTCTACACCACCACCTACACCAACACCTCTACACCACCACCTCCACCAACACCTCTACACCACCACCTGCACCAACACCTCTACACCACCACCTGCACCAACACCTCCACCAACACCTCTACACCACCACCTGCACCAACACCTCTACACCACCACCTACACCAACACCTCTACACCACCACCTCTACACCACCACCTCCACCAACACCTCTACACCACCACCTGCACCAACACCTCTACACCACCACCTGCACCAACACCTCTACACCACCACCTGCACCAACACCTCTACACCACCACCTACACCAACACCTCTACACCAGCACCTCCACCAACACCTCTACACGACCACCTGCACCAACACCTCTACACCATCACCTGCACCAACACCTTTACACCACCACCTCCACCAACACCTCTACACCACCACCTGCACCAACACCTCTACACCACCACCTGCACCAACACCTCTACACCACCACCTTCACCAACACCTCTACACCACCACCTGCACCAACACCTCTACACCACCACCTACACCAACACCTCTACACCACCACCTGCACCAACACCTCTACACCACCACCTGCACCAACACCTCTACACCACCACCTGCACCAACACCTCTACACCACCACCGACACCAACACCTGTACACCACCACCTGCACCAACACCTCTACACCACCACCTGCACCAACACCTCTACACCACCACCTTCACCAACACCTGCACCAACACCTCTACACCACCATCTGCACCAACACCTCCACCAACTCCTCTACACCACCACCTGCACCAACACCTCTACACCACCACCTGCACCAACACCTCCACCAACACCTCGACACCACCACCTGCACCTACACCTCTACACCACCACCTGCACCAACACCTCCACCAACTCCTCTACACCACCACCTGCACCAACACCTCTACACCACCACCTGCACCAACACCTCTACACCACCACCTGCACCAACACCTCTACACCACCACCTGCACCAACACCTACACCAACACCTCTACACCAGCACCTCCACCAACACCTCTACACCACCACCTGCACCAACACCTCTACACCACCACCTGCACCAACACCTCTACACCACCACCTGCACCAACACCTCTACACCACCACCTCCACCAACACCTCTACACCACCACCTCCACCAACACCTCTACACCAGCACCTCCACCAACACCTCTACACCACCACCTGCACCAACACCTCTACACCACCACCTGCACCAACACCTCTACACCACCACCTACACCAACACCTCTACACCAGCACCTCCACCAACACCTCTACACCACCACCTGCACCAACACCTCGACACCACCACCTGCACCAACACCTCTACACCACCACATCCACCAACACCTCTACACCACCACCTACACCAACACCTCGACACCACCACCAGCAGCAACACCTCTACACTACCACCGACACCAACACCTCTACACCACCACCTGCACCAACACCTCTACACCACAACCTACAACACCACCTACACCACCACCTACACCAACACCTCTACACCACCACCTGCACCAACACCTCTACACAAGAAGACCTAGACAAGCTGAAGGAATGGTCGAACAAATGGTTGTTAGAGTTTAACCCAACCAAATGTAATGTAATGAAGATAGGTGTAGGGAGCAGGAGGCCAGATACAAGGTATCATCTGGGAGAGGAAATTCTTCAGGAGTCAGAGAAGGAAAAAGACTTGGGGGTTGATATCACGCCAGACCTGTCTCCTGCAGCACATATCAAGCGGATAACATCAGCGGCATATGCCAGGCTGGCCAACATACGAACGGCATTCAGAAACTTGTGTAAAGAATCATTCAGAACTTTGTATACCACATATGTCAGGCCAATCCTGGAGTATGCAGCCCCAGCATGGAGTCCATATCTAGTCAAGGATAAGACTAAACTGGAAAAGGTTCAAAGGTTTGCCACCAGACTAGTACCCGAGCTGAGAGGTATGAGCTACGAGGAGAGACTACGGGAATTAAACCTCACTTCGCTGGAAGACAGAAGAGTTAGGGGGGACATGATCACCACATTCAAGATTCTGAAGGGGATTGATAGGGTAGATAAAGACAGTCTATTTAACACAAGGGGAACACGCACAAGGGGACACAGGTGGAAACTGAGTGCCCAAATGAGCCACAGAGATATTAGAAAGAACTTTTTTAGTGTCAGAGTGGTTGACAAATGGAATGCATTAGGGGGTGATGTGGTGGAGGCTCACTCCATACACAGTTTCAAGTGTAGATATGACAGAGCCCGATAGGCTCAGGAATCTGTACACCTGTTGATTGACGGTTGAGAGGCGGGACCAAAGAGCCAGAGCTCAACCCCCGCAAACACAACTAGGTGAGTAACTAGGTGAGTACCACAACCTACACCACCACCTACACCACCACCTTCACCAACACCTCTACACCACCACCTCCACCAACACCTCTACACCACCACCTACACCAACACCTCTACACCACAACCTACACCAACACCTCTACACCACCACCTGCACCAACATCTCCACCAACACCTCTACACTACCACCTACACCAACACCTCTACACCACCACCTGCACCAACACCTCTACACCACAACCTACACCACCACCTACACCACCACCTACACCAACACCTCTACACCACCACCTGCACCAACACCTCTTCACCACAACCTACACCACCACCTACACCACCACCTACACCAACACCTCTACACCCCCACCTCCACCAACACCTCTACACCACCACCTACACCAACACCTCTACACCACCACCTACACCAACACCTCTACACCACCACCTGCACCAACACCTCCACCAACACCTCTACACTACCACCTACACCAACACCTCTACACCACCACCTGCACCAACACCTCTACACCACAACCTACACCACTACCTACAACACCACCTACACCAACACCTCTACACCACCACCTGCACCAACACCTCCACCAACACCTCTACATTACCACCTACACCAACACCTCTACACCACCACCTGCACCAACACCTCTACACCACAACCTACACCACTACCTACACCACCACCTACACCAACACCTCTACACCACCACCTGCACCAACACCTCTACACCACCACCTACACCAACACCTCTACACCACCACGTACACCACTACCTGCCCAACACCTAGAACATGGTGTGGTCACTGCGCTAGGAGAGGGGGCAGTAAACCAGGCGGCCTTGGAAGGGTTCGAAATTACGATGGATGAGGTCAAACGACACTTGTTATATCTGGATGTGAGAAAGGCTGTTGGTCCAAACGGGATCTCACCATGGGTATTGAAAGAGTGTGCAGAGGCATTCTGCTTGCCACTCTCTATAGTGTATAGTTGGTCACTGGAGACCGGAGACCTACCAGAAATATGAAAGGCGGATAATGTGGTCCCAATATACAAAAAGGGTGACAGACAAGAGGCACTGAACTACAGGCCAGTGTCCTTAACTTGTATACTGTGCAAAGTGATGGAGAAGATCGTGAAAAAAATCTAGTAACACATCTGGAGAGAAGGGACTTCGTGGCAAATAGCCAACATGGGTTCAGAGAGGGTAAATCTTGCCTTACTGGCTTAATAGAATTTCACGATCAGGTGACAAAGATTAAGCAAGAACGAGAGGGCTGGGCGGACTGCATTTTTTAGGACAGTCGGAAAGCCTTTGACAGTCCCCCATAAGACGCAGGATAAGGCAGGAGTAACTGGTAAAGTGCTTCAGTGGATAAGGGAATACCTAAGCAATAGGAAGCAAAGAGTTACAGTGAGGGGTGAGACCTCAGATTGGTGTGAAATCACCAGTGGAGTCCCACAGGGCTCTGTACTCGGTCCTATTGTGTTTCTGATATACGTAAACGATCTCCAGGAGGGTATAGACTCATTCCTCTCAATGTTTGCTGACGATGCCAAAATTATGAGAAGGATTTAGACAGAGGATAACTGCTTGAGGCTTCATGAAGACCTAGACAAACTAAAGGAATGTCCGAACAAATGGTTGTTCGAGTTTAACCCAACCAAATGTAATATAATGAAGATAGGTGCAGGGAGCAGGAGGCCAAATACAAGGTATTATCTGGGAGAGGAAATTCTTAGGAGTCAGAGAAAGAAAAAGACTTGGGAGTTGATATCACGCCAGACCTGTCTCCTGCAGCACATATCAAGAGGATAACATCAGCGGCATATGCCAGGCTGGCTAACATACGAACGGCATTCAGAAATTTGTGTAAAGAATCATTCAGAACTTTGTATATCACATATGTCAGGCCAATCCTGGAGTATGCAGCCCCAACATGGAGTCCATATCTAGTCAAGGATAAGACTAAACTGGAAAAGGTTCAAAGATTTGCCACCAGACTAGTACCCGAGCTGAGAGGTATGAGCTACGAGGAGAGACTACAGGAATTAAACCTCACTTCGTTGGAAGACAGAAGAGTTAGGGGGGACATGATCACCACATTTAAGATTCTCAAGGGAATTGATAGGGTAGATAAAGACAGGCTATTTAACACAAGGGGCACACGCACAAGGGGACACAGGTGGAAACTGAGCGCCCAAATGAGCCACAGAGATATTAGAAAGAACTTTTTTAGTGTCAGAGTGGTTGACAAATGGAATGCATTAGGCAGTGATGTGGTGGAGGCTGACTCCATACACAGTTTCAAGTGTAGATATGATAGAGCCCAATAGGCTCAGGAATCTGTACACCTGTTGATTGACGGTTGAGAGGCGGGACCAAAGAGCCAGAGCTCAACCCCCGCAAGCACAACTAGGTGAGTACACACACACACACACACACACACTTACAAAAATTAGAAAATGCCGTATTATTCATTATAATTCCATTCATATTATTAATAGATACATTTTAAGATTTTCTAAAAAAGTGACTCTTATTATAACTAGTCCGTCTGGCGATCCCGTCTGCGCGCTTCGCCGTCTGTCATTACATCTGTCTGTGGGTTTTTTGCCTTCCATATGTCTCTCTCTCTGGAATATTCCCTATTGTTGCCAACCTGTAATAAAGAATAGTGTGTCCCCCAGATACACTGAGACCGGAGCCTGGCCGCGCGGTGTAACTCAATAAGGGAAGCTAAATTGTCTCTAGTGACGGCTGACGTTCAGGCAAAAGGTAGAAAAGTAATAACACGGATGTGAGGAGTGACGTGAATGAGGCAATAAGAGAGGTGACAAAGAAGAAGAAAGATTTTATTTTTTTTGAATAGGAAAAAAGAGTTCCTAGAGGGTATAGAGGCGAAGCCATTGTACTCAAAATCTTCCAACTCTGCCTAGCTCAAGGAATTTATCCCTCCTTATGAAAGGCAGATCAGTACACAAAAATAAGAGCTGCTCAGTGGTTGGTAACTACAGACCAGTGCCACAACTCTCCATTACTGGCAAAATCCTTGAATCATTAATCGCTCAGCAAATGATATAATTTTTTGGCCATCATCGGCTAATATGTGATCGACAATATGGTTTTAGAAAAGGCCGATGTGCTGCTGATCTCTTGCTAAGTCTCTCCTCTATGTGGCATCAGTCACTGGATGAGTCCAAGATCAGCTGTGTTGTTGCTCGTGATATAGCAGGAGCCTTTGGTCAGGTCTGGCACTCTGGACTAGTAGTGAAGCTTCAAGAACTAGGCATTCGTGTGCTCCATCTTATGTCTAATTAAAAGACTACCTTCAAGAACGGACTCTAAGGGTAATTTTCAATGGAGCAGAATCCGAAAGCCACTCAATTGGTGCCAGCCTTCCACAGGGTAGTGTTCTTGGCCCTCTGCTGTGGAATGTTTACTTCAACGATCTAGTTCATCTCATTCCTGAAGCATGCAGAAAGGAAGAAATGTCACCTGCTGCAAGAATCATCAATCGCCAACGTTCAACGATTTCTATTTGGGGTAGGAGATGGCATGTCCTATATGCGGCTGAATAGACACAAGCGATGATCAACCCACTCTGTCAATCCCCCTTAGTATTTTATATGTTCCTATCACATTCCGCCTTTCCCTTCTTTTTTTTCTAATGTCGTAACGCTCAGTTCTTTCAGGCGCTATTCATGCTCCATCCCACGTAACTCTGGGGTGAGCCTCGTAGCAAACTTCTGAACCTTTTCCAGTTTTCTTATGTGTTTCTTTAGGTGGGGACTTCATGAAAGCGCGGCATACTCTTAGACTGGTCTCACGTAGGCAGTGTAAAGCCCCTAAATGCCTCCTTACTTAGGTTTCTGAATGATGTTCTATCTTTTGCCAGTGTAGAGTCTGCTGTTGTCGATATCCTATTTATATGTTCCTCAGGAATTAGATTAGGTGTTACGTCCACTCCCAGGTCTCTTTCTCGCGTAGTCACAGGTAGGCAGTTTCCCTTCATCGTGTACTGCCTCTTTGGTCTCTAATCACCTAATCCCATTTCCACAACTTTACATTTTCTCGTGTTGAACTCCAGTAGCCATTTCTCTGACCATCTCAGCAACCTGTTCAAGTCCTCTTGGAGGATCCTACAATTCTCATATGACAAAACTTTTCTCATTCTTTGTGTGACACACAGACACTTTGGTGTATGTGTGTGTGTGTGTGTGTGAGTGTATGCACGCACAAGATCGCAAGTGGAAACAGAAAGGTCTGAGACAAAAGGAAATCAGAAAGACAGATCGGTCACGTGTAGATAGGGAATAATTATTTTAGTTTCTTGAGGTTATCTTGAGATGATTTCGGGGCTTTTAGTGTCCTCGCGGCCCGGTCCTCGACCAGGCCTCCACCCCCAGGAAGCAGCCCGTGACAGCTGACTAACACCTAGGTACCTAATTTACTGCTAGGTAACAGGGGCATAGGGTGAAAGAAACTCTGCCCATTGTTTCTCGCCGGCGCCTGGGATCGAACCCAGGATCACAAGTCCCGCGTGTTGTCCGCTCGGCCGACCGGCTCCCATAGCCAGTCGGCCGGCTATGGGAGCAGTACATACTGCGTTATTAGCAGTACAAAAGTCAAATTAGCTTGGTGACGCGCCAGGAAAATTTATTTCCCGTACACAAATAGAGACAAATGTCCACAAATATATATATGGAGAAATATTTGAAACACGTGTTGGTAAATACATATACAAAAGTACACAAGTCACATATTCGTACATGTGCGTGGCACCAATGTCATCACTAAGACGAACATCCTCCAAGATGTTGACCTCACGCAAGGGCAGCCTACCAGGTTGCCACGAAGACAAGCGAGTCATTTTTCACATCTCAAATTATACAAAGCAGACCACCTTAAATTTTTGTGTTAGCTGCTTCCGTGTTATCCAAGTTTACCATTCCGGCGCCCGGCTACACTTTCACCAAATTCTTGAACACAATTTTCTCGTGCTTGGCGTTCCATTGGAGGCTGGCACGATGTCCAAACACTAAAGAATCTTTGAGTTTAAAACTCAAAGTTTTTTCCTCATTGTTTAAGGAAATATTTTCCGTATCAAAGCACTGTAAAATTGTACTTTATCTCCAATTCTTTTGGACCGCAGACTCCGCACGGCCCCATCTCTCAGTTCCACGAGATTCATCGGAACACTACAATGGTGCTCCTGCTGCCACGGACTGAGACACCAAAGGCTCTTGACGCCTCTTCCACTCATCGTGCAGTGTGCCATTCAACACACCAGCAACTGGAAGAGAACTGTCAAGAATTCCTATACTAAACTCGGTCCAACATCAAAAAGTTAGCATGACATATTTCAGAGTTTTAAACTCAAAGATTCTTTAGTGTTTGGACATCCTGCCAGCCTCCAATGGAACGCCAAGCACGAGAAAATTGTGCTTGTGGGAATTCTCTCTGTGGGAAGAGATTATATGTTCCTTAATGAAGCCCTGTTGCTTTCGTTGGTTTGTTGGTTTCGTGGAAGACATCATAAGAAGGAAAGTGAAACGCCATGCAACCTCTGAAGAGACAACTAACACAGCACCTGTACCCCCTATTAGACTATTTTACAGGAACTTCTTTTCCACAGCTCATAAAACGGAGGAAAGGGTCCTGAAAGATATTGTCAGTAGAAACGTTATCCCTACAGACATAAATCAGAAGATTCAATTGACGATCTACTATAAAACCAAGAAAACGGCCAACCTACTCATGAGAAACTCTCCAGACACAAAGCAGAATGCTTTAAAAGAGACCAATGTCGTCTATGCCTTCAAATGCCCACTTGGGGACTGTAAGCCTCAAAGAATTCAGTATATAGGCAGGACAACAACATCTCTTTCCAGGCGATTAACGATGCATAAGCAACAGGGCTCCATTAAGGAACATATAATCTCTTCCCACAACCAGACCATCACCAGAGAAGTCTTAACAAAAAACACAGAAATCATCGATAGATACAGCGATAGCAGGCGGCTTGATATCTGCGAGGCACTACACATTAAAAAGTCGACACCAGCAATCAACAGCCAATTAATGCACAACTATATTCTACCCACTTCAAGACTCTGCACCAATATAGAAGCATCAAGAAATATGGGCCAATAGGCCCTCTGCAGTTACTTCCATTCTTCCCTTCAACTTACAAAATATTATACCCATTGTTTCGTGTTCTGTCTTGTGTTGAAAGTTTGTTTTCACCTCATCCAAAACTGTTGTAACATATCACCTCACCCAAATGCAGGTATAAAACTGAAGCTGTTTAAACTCTGTTCAGTTATAGTTGTGTGTGTGTAAACTAAAGTCTTTGAAAATGTAATAAGTTTTTACGAAACGCGTTCAAGTGTCGCGTCAGACTAGAAACAAAAATGAATTTTGGAGAATTGATTTTTCAGTTACCATCAACAGTGAAAAGAAATATAAGAAATATTGAGATAATTCGTGTTAGAATTATTAATCTTACTTTTTCGGTCATATTTAATAATATATGTCTACATATAGGAACTAGGTGTGAAGAATAAAGGAATTTGTTTATGTAATAATATCTGCTGAGGTCTAATAAAGTCTGTTGTGCCCTCTGTAATCCCTTTTGTGCTACCACTCACAGGATGAGTATGGGGGTGCAAGTTAAACTAGCCGCCTCCGGCGGCATCATTCATCAATCAACAAGCTGATTAACTCTTGGGTACCTATTTACTGCTATGTGGACAAGGGTGAAAGTATACGTGCCCAGCCATTTCGGTGCCGCCCGGGATTCGAACCCGGAATTCTCGATTGTGAGTAGAAAATGAATCCGACTGTTTTAAAGGGAACCTCTGTACTAGGCAGAGATGTTGTGGAGGCGGACTCCATACACAGTTTGAAATATAGATATGATAGAGCCCAATAGGCTCAGGAATCTGTACAAAATCAGATTAACAGTTGAGAAGTGGGACTAAAGAACCGAAGCACAACCCCGCAAGCACAACTAGATGAAGGCGATGAGTCACAATAACGTGGCTGAATTGGTCAACACAACTAGATGAGTTCACCAGTGACTGCTGGAGGCGAGCTTGCCCCATTGGTTAACATACAAATGAAATTGAGATCAAGCATTAAGCTATTTGACTGTCCTCCTGTGACAGAGAGGAGATACACTTAGACCAAGACCACATTTTGAAGGGTATTAAAATAAGTGTGTGTGTTGCCGCCACCACCACCGCGTCTCCCCTCATCTGGTACAAGACTTTCTCAATCTTTGGCGACTTTGTTTCCAATTATTAAACAGTTAATGAGCTCCGAAGCACCAGGAGGCTGTTTATAACAATAACAACAGTTGATTGGCAAGTTTTCATACTTGTAAACTGTCTAATAAATGTAAACAAAGGCGTCAAAGATTGATAAAAGATGTACAGGTTCGTAAGTGCTTGCGTAAGTGCTTTCGTGAATCTAGCCCCTGTGAGCAGTAAATACAGGGACGTGATGATCCCAGAAGGCCCATGGGTGTGGCCAGGGTAAAGTGCCTTAAGTACTCGCAGGTAATGATAACTGAGTAAACATGTACATGTGTAATAGTGCAGAAACAAAGATTATTAAATTTGATATAGATATTAAATATATTATTAAAAGGTATTAAAATGTTCAAGTAATCGAGGGGTGACAAAAAGGAACGCAAATATACAATTTATTCTGCAACAAACAATGAGTAACACCAAATTAAATTTAGTATTAGTGAATTTAGAATAATAAAAAACGTTTACAATCTATTTCAAGGCAGATAACGAATAAAAGAGAACCATAGGAAGACTTGAAACAATAAAAAACGGGCAGAAAGGATCGTCATAGAAAATGGCCAAACAATTTACAGGCAAGCTAAAGTATTTCCAAACATAAATTATGCAAACAAATGTGAAATTGTAATTGTAATATTTTAGGGTAGATAAAAAGAATGTTTTACATAGTTTTTTGTTAGGTTTCATTCATACTAAGCAAAATTCCCTATTGTACAGGGCTGATTGGAGAAAGGGTAAACCGATTTAATAATTTATTATTTAATTTGCGGCAATGACCCTGCCATAGTCAACAGTCACTGGAATGGCGTTTTGCGAGCGCTTTATCCTGGGTTTCGTAACCTGACCGGGGAGGATTGACCAGGCGGAAATCATTTTTGTAGCCTTTGTTCTCCCAGCAGTGAACCGGGTTTTTAAACGATTCGGCGGGGTCGTATTCCTGGGAAAATTAGGATTAAGAACCTGCCCAAAACGCTTATGCGTGCTAGTGGCCTCACACGAATGTAAGAACTCTTGTATATTTAAGTAAAATATTAAATAATAAGTTTTAAACATATTGGTTATCTTGTTGCTTGCAAGTGAAGAGATCATTAGGAGGAAGATGGTCCACCATACTACCTCTGACGACACCACCACAATACATCATCAGTCACTCGTAATCAAATATTCAACAACAAATTCTTTTACCACGGCTCATTCCCCGGAAGAAAGAATCATGCAACACATTTTTGCTAGAAACGTGAGCCTTACGGAGACCAACCAGAAGGTAGAGTGAAGCAGACATCACTGCTACACTCCCGTAACTACAGCTTCTTCTTCCATAAATTACCATCTCATTGGCACTTTGTCCTCCTCACGCTGGCACTCTCAGAGTCACGGCCTTGTTATTATTAATGACTGACCTGTGTTCCTTCTGCTTAATAGACCTTCGGCGAACTATAGCAGCTCATGGCTGCCATAATTCGCAGACATGGTGGCTGTGCCACAGACAACCACCATGTCTCAGGGAACCATCACCATCTTGTGCCACAGACAGCCTCCATTGCTCAGGGAACCATCTCCATCTTGTGCCACAGACAGCCTCCATTTCGCAGGGAATTAACAGCATCTTGTGCCACAGACGGAAAGGATACTCATTGCTGCACTGTTCGGGTTTAAAGTTCCGCAAGAGATTCCAAAGATCTCAAAGATCCCCTGTATCATTCACCAGAGTCGATGAGGATGAAGCCTGCATCATCCACCAGAGACGAGGAGGATGAAGCCTGTATCATCCACCAGAGACGAGGAGGAGGAAGACTGTATCATCCACCACAGACGAGGAGGAGGAAAAAGACTGTATCATCCACCAGAGACGAGGAGGATGAAGCCTGTATCATCCACCAGAGACGAAGAGGAGGAAGAAGACTGTATCATCCACCAGAGACGAGGAGGAGGAAGACTGTATCATCCACCACAGACGAGGAGGAGGAAAAAGACTGTATCATCCACCAGAGACGAGGAGGATGAAGCCTGTATCATCCACCAGAGACGAAGAGGAGTAGGAAGACTGTATCATCCACCAGAGACGAAGAGGAGGAGGAAGGCTGTATCATCCACCAGAGACGAAGAGGAGAAGGAAGACTGTATCATCCACCAGAGACGAAGAGGATGAAGCCTGTATCATCCACCAGAGACGAAGAGGAGGAAGAAGACTGTATCATCCACCAGAGACGAGGAGGAGGAAGACTGTATCATCCACCAGAGACGAAGAGAAGGAGGAAGACTGTATCATCCACCAGAGACGAAGAGCAGGAGGAAGACTGTATCATCCACCAGAGACGAAGAGGAGGAGGAAGACTGTATCATCCACCAGAGACGAGGAGGATGAAGCCTGTATCATCCACCAGAGACGAAGAGGAGGAAGAAGACTGTATCATCCACCAGAGACGAGGAGGAGGAAGACTGTATCATCCACCACAGACGAGGAGGAGGAAAAAGACTGTATCATCCACCAGAGACGAGGAGGATGAAGCCTGTATCATCCACCAGAGACGAAGAGGAGTAGGAAGACTGTATCATCCACCAGAGACGAAGAGGAGGAGGAAGGCTGTATCATCCACCAGAGACGAAGAGGAGGAGGAAGACTGTATCATCCACCAGAGACGAAGAGGATGAAGCCTGTATCATCCACCAGAGACGAAGAGGAGGAAGAAGACTGTATCATCCACCAGAGACGAGGAGGAGGAAGACTGTATCATCCACCAGAGACGAAGAGAAGGAGGAAGACTGTATCATCCACCAGAGACGAAGAGGAGGAGGAAGACTGTATCATCCACCAGAGACGAAGAGGAGGAGGAAGACTGTATCATCCACCAGAGACGAGGAGGATGAAGCCTGTATCATCCACCACAGACGAGGAGGAGGAAAAAGACTGTATCATCCACCAGAGACGAGGAGGATGAAGCCTGTATCATCCACTAGAGACGAAGAGGAGGAGGAAGACTGTATCATCCACCAGAGACGAAGAGGAGGAGGAAGGCTGTATCATCCACCAGAGACGAAGAGGAGGAGGAAGACTGTATCATCCACCAGAGACGAAGAGGATGAAGCCTGTATCATCCACCAGAGACGAAGAGGAGGAAGAAGACTGTATCATCCACCAGAGACGAGGAGGAGGAAGACTGTATCATCCACCAGAGACGAAGAGAAGGAGGAAGACTGTATCATCCACCAGAGACGAAGAGGAGGAGGAAGACTGTATCATCCACCAGAGACGAAAAGGATGAAGCCTGCATCATCCACCACAGACGAGGAGGAGGAAAAAGACTGTATCATCCACCAGAGACGAGGAGGAGGAAGACTGTATCATCCACCAGAGACGAAGAGAAGGAGGAAGACTGTATCATCCACCAGAGACGAAGAGGAGGAAGAAGACTGTATCATCCACCAGAGACGAGGTGGAGGAAGACTGTATCATCCACCACAGACGAGGAGGAGGAAAAAGACTGTATCATCCACCAGAGACGAGGAGGATGAAGCCTGTATCATCCACCAGAGACGAAGAGGAGTAGGAAGACTGTATCATCCACCAGAGACGAAGAGGAGGAGGAAGGCTGTATCATCCACCAGAGACGAAGAGGAGGAGGAAGACTGTATCATCCACCAGAGACGAAGAGGATGAAGCCTGTATCATCCACCAGAGACGAAGAGGAGGAAGAAGACTGTATCATCCACCAGAGACGAGGAGGAGGAAGACTGTATCATCCACCAGAGACGAAGAGAAGGAGGAAGACTGTATCATCCACCAGAGACGAAGAGGAGGAGGAAGGCTGTATCATCCACCAGAGACGAAGAGGAGGAGGAAGACTGTATCATCCACCAGAGACGAGGAGGATGAAGCCTGTATCATCCACCACAGACGAGGAGGAGGAAAAAGACTGTATCATCCACCAGAGACGAGGAGGATGAAGCCTGTATCATCCACCAGAGACGAAGAGGAGGAGGAAGACTGTATCATCCACCAGAGACGAAGAGGAGGAGGAAGGCTGTATCATCCACCAGAGACGAAGAGGAGGAGGAAGACTGTATCATCCACCAGAGACGAAGAGGATGAAGCCTGTATCATCCACCAGAGACGAAGAGGAGGAAGAAGACTGTATCATCCACCAGAGACGAGGAGGAGGAAGACTGTATCATCCACCAGAGACGAAGAGAAGGAGGAAGACTGTATCATCCACCAGAGACGAAGAGGAGGAGGAAGACTGTATCATCCACCAGAGACGAGGAGGATGAAGCCTGCATCATCCACCACAGACGAGGAGGAGGAAAAAGACTGTATCATCCACCAGAGACGAGGAGGATGAAGCCTGTATCATCCACCAGAGACGAAGAGGAGGAGGAAGACTGTATCATCCACCAGAGACGAAGAGGAGGAGGAAGGCTGTATCATCCACCAGAGACGAAGAGGAGGAGGAAGACTGTATCATCCACCAGAGACGAAGAGGATGAAGCCTGTATCATCCACCAGAGACGAAGAGGAGGAAGAAGACTGTATCATCCACCAGAGACGAGGAGGAGGAAGACTGTATCATCCACCAGAGACGAAGAGAAGGAGGAAGACTGTATCATCCACCAGAGACGAAGAGGAGGAGGAAGACTGTATCATCCACCAGAGACGAAGAGGAGGAGGAAGACTGTATCATCCACCAGAGACGAGGAGGATGAAGCCTGTATCATCCACCAGAGACGAAGAGGAGGAAGAAGACTGTATCATCCACCAGAAACGAGGAGGAGGAAGACTGTATCATCCACCAGAGACGAAGAGAAGGAGGAAGACTGTATCATCCACCAGAGACGAAGAGGAGGAGGAAGACTGTATCATCCACCAGAGACGAGGAGGATAAAGCCTGTATCATCCACTAGAGTCGAAGGGGAGGAGGATGAAGCGTGAATCATCCACCAGAGACGAGGAGGAGGATTAAGCCTGTATCATCCACTAGAGACGAGGAGGAGGATGAAGCCTGTATCATCCACCAGAGACGAGAAGGAGGATGAAGCCTGTGTCATCCACCAGAGACGATGAGGGGGATGAAGCCTGTATCATCCACTATACGCGAGAAGGATGAAGCCTGTATCATCCACCAGAGACGAGGAGGAGGATGAAACCTGTATCATCCACCTGACTCAAAGAGGAGGAGGATGTTACCTGTGTCATCCACCAGAGACGAGGAGGAAGAGGATGAAGCCTGTATCATCCACCAGATACGATGAGGAGGATTCTGCCAGTATCATCCGCCAGAGACGAGGAGGAGGAGGATGAAGCCTGTATCATCCACCAGATACGAGGAGGATTCTGCCACTATCGTCCACCAGAGACGAGAAGGAGGATTCTGCCAGTATCATCCACCAGAGACGAGAAGGATGATGCCTGTATCATCCACAAGAGACGAAGAGGCGGATGAAGCCTGTATCATCCACCAGAGACGAGGAGGAGGATGAAGCCAGAATCATTCACCAAAGACGAGGAGGCGGATGAATCCTGTATCATCCACCAGAGACAAGGAGGAGGAGGAGGATGCTGCCTATATCATCCGCAAGAGACGAGGAGAGGGAGGAGGATGCTGCCAGTATCATCCACCAGAGGCGATGAGGAGGATGATACTGCCTGTATCATCAGATACGTAAGATCAGTAGTTACCAAAAGTATCAAGTCGGGAAACAAAAGCGTCAGATATTTCTTGACAAGAGAATTTGTAATTTAAGAACAGACGAATTTCATCCATAGACTGAACCTCTACTAAGCAATCGAACATTTTTGTACACAAGTGGTCCTGTGTGCAGCAAATTGACGTCGTCCATCTAATTCTGATATTGCCTTTTTTCCAAAACATGCGTTAAAAATCAAATTAGCTACTTCATCAAATTCTTATAGCCAGCTTTTGCATACAAAGCCTCCTGATGTAGAGTACTGTGAAAGTTGATGTGGATGTATACAACACCTTTCGATGTCACCATATTTCTTAAACACGTTTACAAACTAGTATCTCAACCAATCATGTTGGGCCCCCATCATTTATCATGGAAATCTTTGTTTAAAAGTCAATTTCGTGTCGATTAGGCAATTCGTTTACCTGTATATTTCAGTCTTGTGTTATGTGTTATGTTCAGGCAACGTGACCAAGCCAACCAGCTTTTTGCATATTTCGGCACCACTATATAATAAATTTTTATTATTATGAACTTTTTTATTGACCAAATTAATATACTAATCTGGATAATTCAGAAAAGTCTTATTGCAAAATCAAGCAGTAATGACTGGCATAGCTGATGATGTAAGCCATTGGGTAATTAACATGAACCAATATTTTCCTTAGATGTTCTGCTCTTTGCTTTCCTCATAACTATTCCATCTTTCACTGTATTCCTACTCATTGGAAAATATTTACTGCACTGGTTAACTGTTTCCTTTTCTAGAAAACCACCAAAATGCAAAGAAGCACATTTGTTGCCATATTTTATTTTACCCCCGTCCCATCTCAACTCCTTATCCTGACCTATTACCTGTGCTGTCTAATTGTAATAATTTTGTGCCTTCCCCTGATAGTTCCCTTCCCCACCTGTTTCAGTGTGCTGGCGCTCCCTGCACCACACCTGGCAGCACCATACCTGGCTGCATAAAATAAGAGCCTATGGTATTTGTGTTGACAAAAATAAATCTAAAGTCTACTTGAGGATAACACTGCTGCAACAGTCTCCTCAAACGACTCCTTACAGAAAAACTAATAGTGCCATAAAATGGTAATTTAATATATTTAATATCCCTTTCTACTGTAGTAATCCTACACGATGGATGAAACTTCTTATTTAAGAAATTCCTTATAAAGGTATAAACCATATGCAAAGGATAACCATTATTTGAAAAAAATTCACAAGAAAATTAATTTCTTGGTCAAAGTCATTCCAATTAGAACATAAAACAAAGGCCCTATTCAGTAGAGTGTTAATTGCATTTTTCTTAAAAATAGCAGGAACAAAAGAATTAAAATTTAAACCTAAACCAGTAAAAGTTGGTTTCCTAAAAACATTAGTGTTGAACCCATTAAGGTTATTCACTTTGACATCAAGAAACGACAATGAATTATCAACTTCACACTCTGCAGTAAACCGTATATTACTATGTTTTGTATTAAGATACTCTATAAATTTCTCAATATGACATTGGTCCTTAAATAACAAAAAAGTGTCATCTACATATCTCCTGTACAAGACTGGTTTAAAGGCCAAAGGACATTTATCAAGCCAATTTATTTCATGAAATCTCAAAAAAGCATTAGCCAGTGCAGGACCTAAAGGAGACCCCATTGCTACTCCATCAATTTGTTTATAATATTTATTATTAAACATAAAGACGGAGTCTTTAACCGCTATTTCTAACAGCCGTCTGAATATTTTACTACAAAATCCAGACACTAAATTAGTGTCAGCAAATAATTGATTTACACAAATATCAATGGTTTCCAACAGAGGAATATTAGTAAAGAGTGATTCAACATCGAAACTGGCCATTATAGTTGGGAACTCAAAATTTAAAGAAGAAAGTTGTTTTACAAAATCCTGAGAATTTCTCACAGTAAATTCATTATGCGATAATGGTTCTATTAATGGAACCAGAAACTTTGCCAGTTTGTAATTAAAAGTGCCAATCGCTGATAAAATAGGACGAATCGGTATACCTGTTTTATGAACTTTAGGTAACCCGTATAAGATGCCAGGCTTAGAGCCAGTTGCAAGTAATTTTGTATAATCAAAAAGAGTTTCAGACTTCTTAAAACTCTATTTAGTTTATCCTCACATTTCAAAATATACGAAAAGGGGTCTATATCAACCAACTTAAATTTAGAGGGGTCTTCTAACAACCTTTCAACCTTATTCACATAATCTTACTGGTCCAAAACCACTATACCCCTACCTTTATCTGGTCTAGTAATACAAATACTCCTATCATTCAACTAACACAACACCTATACCTCCCATTAGGCTATTTTACAGGAACTTCTTTTCCACAGCTCATAAAACGGAGGAAAGGGTCCTGAAAGATATTGTTAATAGGAACGTTATTCCTACAGACAAAAATCAGAAGATACAATTGACGATTTACTATAAAACCAAAAAAACGGCCAGCCTACTCATGAAAAACTCTCCAGACACAAAGCAGAACGCTTTAAAAGAGACCAACGTCGTCTATGCCTTTAAATGCCCACTTGGAGAATGCAAGCCCCAAAGAACTCAGAATATAGGCAAGACAACAACATGTCTTTCCAGGGGATTAACAATGCATAAGCAACAGGGCTCCATTAAGGAACATATTGTGACGGTAATCTCTTTCAAGAGAGATTGAGCCTGCTCTTCCCTACATAAAGTTACATATATATATATACAACACTAAGATGCTACCTTCAAGATACGTCTACCAGTAGCACAAAACGTTTTGACCAGGAGGCAAACGTACCCTAAACTTCCCCCACTCCTCAGTCCCTCCATGCCGGCTCGCCACTGTCGTCAACTAGCAAACTACCAATCTAGCCTGCCTGCTTCTTATTGGTGACCCGCCAACTGCACACCTGCACCTCAGCGCCCTCTACCAAGTCGATGTCTGGGCTTGAACCAGCCATTGAAGTTAGAATATCCTTGTGCTCTCAAGCTGTGAACAACCAACTGATATACGCTCTGTTTATTGGTGGAGGTTCTCAGCTAGTGCTATATTCTCAGCACCTGTTTAATCATTCTTTTGTTTTTATTTTATTTGTAGAGTAACGTCACCCTTGTTCTTAATTTTTATGTTATATTTTTTTACTTGTTTGTTTGCACTGTACGTAGCCAAGGGATTCTCTTTGTTCATAATTTTTAAAGTTAATTAAAGTTTCATTGTTCATACTATGTGTTTTGTGTGTCTTCCCTTACTTTACCACAGACAACAGCCAAGCAGTCGATCTTTTTTTTCTAAAATGTGATAGGCATTGACACCAGCCATTACGAGGACTGCCAAACACCTACACTTCTACACTTTCCCGTCACATTTTTATGGGGGCCTGTCCACGGAGCTTCACTCAGGTACTAGTACCAGAACATCAATTTGTGGTAAGTGTACTTGGCTTTGATACAGTTGCTTTTCAATATTTTCATTACTTTTAAAATTTATATGGTGCTGTGTATTTTGTGCTTTCCGAGGGTAGCATATTGTGAGTGTTGGATAACTGTGGATTACGTGGTGACTGGAGGCCTCAGTCATTCTCTTAATTGGTCATCCCTCCCTCCGTGTTATTGCTCGTGTATTCCACCTTTCGTCCCTAGGATATTTCTCACATTCCGGCAGATCATCATTTTGGTACCCTGGTACTTTGTTTTGTCTTCGGGTCACAGCACCCTATCTTCTGCAATCCGACCAAAGGAGGATACAGAGGGCCATAGTCCTCTAGCGCGGACTACGCTGTTGAGTTGGGACCTCAACAGCAGTTCTCGTCACCAGTTGACACTCGCACCCCTACACGTCGGTCAGAGATGATGATATTTACTTAGGTAGGGAATTAGCTTTCTTTTTTCAGAGCACAAAGATCGCTAATTCTGTAAGTATCATATTTTATTTAGTAGGAAAACCCTTGCTTCTGTCCTATAGAGACTCGGCAAGGTATCCCTACATTCTTGGACTACCTTATTCACTTTTGAAACAATTAAATGTTTCATTTGTTTTAGAAACTATCGGTTTCATTTATTTAGTAGGATTTTCTTGCCCTTATTCTCTTACATTGAGTACCGGGTACAAGATTTCCTGCGATTTTGATTGACTAATCATTTACCATACTAATATTAACGTTAATTGTTAAATATTAAATTACCACAGGATAGTTACCAGTTGCCAAGTCATCTTGTTACTGACACTTACATTATCACCAGTATATTCGTTGTACATTTATTTGCTTTTTTTCACCATGTTTCGTCTCCAAGCATTTCGTAACGACCCAGCAAGTGAAGTAGGGAACTTAAGTCGAGCCAAGAGGACCGAATTACAAACTCTTGCACACGAGTATCACCTAGATGTTCCCCATGGAGCCAACAAAAATGACTTGCATAATTTAATCTTGGATTATCTCTTAGATGAAGGAAAGATAGACTCTGAAGCTCACGAAAACTATTCTACTGCAGATAAACATGCTCTGGCAGCTATGAAATTGAAGCTTGAACTAGCAAAAATCGAGCGGGAACAACTGCAAGAACATGCTGCATATGAGAAAGAATCTCTACAACGACGAGAACGCGAGGCTGCCCTAAAGAAAGAGGAGGCGGCCCTAAAGAAAGAAGAACGAGAGATGGCCCTAAAGAAAGAAGAGGCTACCCAACTTCGTGAGCGGTAAAGAGAGCAGCTTGAAGCAAGAAAACGTGACCTGGAGATACAACGTGAGCACAGTAAACAGCTAGCTGATAGTGCGCTCGAATATCGTCAACAAGAACTCACTTTGGAAACTACACACCACACTTAGCGCCAACAAGCTACCGCTAGTCTTCCCGTAAGTTTCAATGTCTCCCATGCAAGTATGTTAATGCCACCATTCGTTGAGACAGAGATAGACGTGTTTTTCACCACTTTTGAGACTCTAGCTAAAAAACTTAGCTGGCCTGAAGACCAATGGTCTACCCTTCACAGAGTGCATCTCACAGGTAGGGCTGCAGTTACTCTCAGTACCTTAGCGTCTTAGAATGACTACCAGACCCTGAAGCAAGCAGTATTGGACGCCTACATTCTCTCCACCGAAAGCTACAGACGAAAATTCAGTGATTATCTAAAGGCAAGTACCACCACCTTTCTAGAATTTGCCAATACAAAGAAAATATATTTCATGAAATGGCTGGAAGCAGCACATGTCTCTACATTTTCAGAACTCGTCAACCTCATTCTAGTTGAAGAATTCTTTAGACGTGTTCCCCCTTCCATCCTTTTATATTTAGCAGACAAAGAAGAAACCGACTACATCAGATGTGCGAAGTCGGCTGAAACCTACAGCCTCATCCATCGGTTAACACCAGATCCACCTTCCAGTAAGAAGTCTTGGTATAGTTATGACAAAGTGAGTACCGATCAAGCAAGCTCTCAATTGTATTGTAAGTATTGCAAACTCTATGGACATACCATGGATAAATGTGGAAAAGCTCAATACAAAGGCAATGAAACTCCTAAACCCAAACCGACTCCTCCTAAGTCCAATAAACCGTTGATGAATGTTGGTGTTCCTGTTAAAGATCTTTCTCTCTTCAGCAAACACCTGTATCCTGGAACTGTCTCTGCCAGCAGTACAGATTCGGAGGGACGTTTCAAATTGAAGATCTTGAGGGACACAGCGGCTCTTCAATCAATAATATTGAAATCGGCTGTGCCTAACGTCACCTGCACCGGAGAAACCGTCCTTATCACTGACCTCACTGCTACGACTCCGTATCCACTCGCCAGAGTCCACCTGGATTGTCCTTTCGTGACCGGTGAAGTCAAAGTCACCATCAGGGAAAAGCCTTTTCCCATGTCTGGGGTGCAACTTCTCCTGGGCAATGACTTGGCAGAAGATCTGCAACCTTCCAACCTGATCATCATGGACAAACCCCAGGTGTGTAACTCTGTAGTGGACAATCCCATCTTTGAGAATGTTTCAGCAGAGGTCCAAGAAAGTGATGAAGTTTCTCCTCCGGTTTTGGTGACCACCCGTGCACAAGCTGCACGCCCGCAACCAGCTGACTCTACTGCAACCGCTGTCCCTCAAGACCCTCAGAATCTACCACCGAATCTTACTATGTTGGAGTTCCGTAAGTTACAGAGGGTGGATCCTTCATTAACACCATTATTCTTCCAGGCTGAGACTCAACCTGACAGTATCCCTGGGTTCTTCCTAGAGAATCAGTTGCCCTACTGCAGGTACAGACCCAGTAAGCTGAAGGAGGATGACGATTGGGCAAATGTCGAACAACTAGTGGTTCCCACCAGCCTACGGCCCGATATTCTACACCTGGCCCACGGAGCACTTTCTCACTATGGTTTTAACAAAACCTACCACGGAATCAGACAAGACTACTACTGGCCAGGTATGTTTAAAGACGTCAAAAGTTACGTGCAACAGTGTCATACATGTCAGATGACAGGTAAACCTAACATCTCTATTCCCAAGGCTCCATTGACTCCTATCCAGGTGCCTGCGGAACCTTTCCACAGACTCATTATAGACTGTGTTGGTCCTTTACCCCGGACCAGTTCTGGCAACGCCTATATATTAACTATCATGTGTCCTACCACCAGATTCCCCATAGCAGTTCCAGTAAAGAACATTACGGCTGCTACGGTGGTGAAACAACTATTGAAGATCTTCACCCAGTATGGATTTCCAAGAGAGGTTCAAAGTGACTTTGGCACCAACTTCACCAGTGATCTCTTCAAGAAGACACTGGAAGAGTTCAACATCATACAGGTACTGTCCAGCCCCTATCATCCTGCTTCACAGGGTTCTCTTGAACGTAGTCATCAGACTATTAAAGCACTCCTAAAGAAATTTTGCAATGAAACCTTGAAGGACTGGGATAAACAACTTGACCTCATTATGTGCATTTTCAGAAGTCTCCCCAATGAGTCTCTAGGAGTATCTCCTTATGAGATGCTCTACGGACGTAAGTTCCGTACTCCTCTCAAAGCTTTCAAAGACTCTCTACGTAATGCCACCTTTAGTGACCCTCAGAATGTGCCCCAGTTTCTTCAAAACTTAAAACACATTCTAGAGAGAGTACGTAAATTTGCTAATGACAATCTATTGAAAGCTCAGGAGAGGATGAAGACTCATTTTGACCAACGCAGCAAACTAAGGAAATTTAAACCAGGAGACTTCGTGTTGGCATATTTTTCTATCCCTGGTTCTCCATTGCAAAACAAGTTTTCAGGACCCTACCGCATCAAGGAGTGCAGGAACAACAACAACTACGTTCTTGAGACTCCAGATAGGCGGCGGAAGACCCAGTTGTGCCACGTCAACCTCCTGAAGCAGTATCAAGGTACTTCCCCAATGTATTGGTATCATTATCCACCTTTAAAGGTCCATACTTCCACAGTGAGACCTTCCCTGTTTCTCCTCCCGAAAGCAGTAACACTGAGTCAGTGCCTTCCAACTAAGAAATCCTAACTGATCTTCATACCTATTTGCAGGACAGTAATAGTGCTCCTCTCATCAGAATCTTCAAGGAACATCAGAAGTTGTTCAGCGATGATCCACAGGAGTGTAATGTGGTTCAGCACGAAATCCAGCTACTCCCTGACACCCGGCCGATTCGTCAACCTTTCTACCGAATCAGCCCGAGCAAAAAGGAAGTTATGCGTGCTGAGGTACAGTACCTCCTGGATCATGGGGTGGCCACCCCTTGTGAGTCCCCTTGGGCCTCACCCTGCATCTTGGTGCCGAAACCGCACGGTAAAGTGAGGCTGTGTACCGACTACAGGAAATTGAATCTTGTGAATGTCAAGAATGCTTACCCATTATCTAGAATAGATGAACAAATCAACAAGGGCCGTGACGAGGATTCGAACCTGCGTCCGGGAGCATCCCAGACACTGCCTTAATTGACTGAGCTACGACAGGAGGGAGAGCGAAGAGGGAGAACGGCCTATTGACATAGCTCTGGTGCAGGGGGGGGGGTGTAAAAGCCTGGTTTATGCCTCGGAGAGGCTACGGGATCCAGTAAGTTCAGTAGAACTTCGGTTTCAACCCTTTAACCCTGTCGTAGCTCAGTCGATTTAGGCAGTGTCTGGGATGCTCTCGGACGCAGGTTCGAATCCTCATCACGGCCCTTGTAGATTTGTTCATTTGATGCATCACGTTAGTGTGATCTCTGTGTGTGGTGTGTTAGAATAGATGACATCATTGATGCTATTGGTAATGTTCAGTATTTATCCAAACTCGATTTACTCAAGGGATACTACCAAGTGTGTTTGACAGAGCGAGCTAAGGAAATATCTGCCTTCACCACTCCTTTTGGCCTTTACAGATACGAACGCCTTCCATTTGGACTATGTAATGCCCCGGCCACCTTCCAGCAAGCTGTCAACCGCGTCATCCATGGCTTAGATAACACCTTCGCCTACTTGGATGACATCATTGTGGCAACCAACACCTGGAGCGAACATCTGCTCCAGCTGCAACGATTGTTCTCCAAGCTCCTGACAGCCGGCCTTACCATCAACTTGGGCAAGTCCACCTTTGCTAAAGGTAAAGTGCGTTATCTGGGTCATGTGATAGGGAGTGGCAGCCTAGCTCCGTTAAACACACACACTCAAGCCATCCAGCATTACCCACAGCTTACCACCAGGAAGCAGCTCCTGCACTTCCTTGGTTTTGCCTCCTATTACTGTAGGTTTGTGAAGAATTTTAGTACAGTAGCGACACCATTGATCACTTTAACCAGCCCCAAGGAACGGTATCATTGGACCATTCAGCAAACCATTGCTTTTGAACAACTTAAATCTCTGCTCTGTTCTGATCCCATTCTCGCCTCGCCAGATACCACGAAGCCTTTCATCTTCCATGTCGACGCCAGTGGTACCGGCATCGGGGGCGTCCTGATGCAACAACGAGGCGAGGAGGTTCTACCTGTTAGCTACTACAGCTACCTTACCTTGAGGTTACCTTGAGGTGCTTCCGGGGCTTAGCGTCCCCGCGGCCCGGTCGTCGACCAGGCCTCCTGGTTGCCGGACTGATCAACCAGGCTGTTGGACGCGGCTGCTCGCAGCCTGACATATGAGTCACAGCTTGGTTGATCAGGTATCCTTTGGAGGTGCTTATCCAGTTCTCTCTTGAACACTGTGAGGGGTCGGCCAGTTATGCCCCTTATGTGTAGTGGAAGCGTGTTGAACAGTCTCGGGCCTCTGATGTTGGTAGAGTTCTCTCTCAGAGTACCTGTTGCACCTCCGCTTTTCAACGGGGGTATTCTGCACATCCTGCCATGTCTTCTGGTCTCATGTGATGTTATTTCTGTGTGCAGGTTTGGGACCAGCCCCTCTAATATTTTCCACGTGTAAATTATTATGTATCTCTCCCGCCTGCGCTCAAGGGAGTACAGATTTAGGCTCTTTAGTCGGTCCCAGTAATTTAATAATAATGGCAATTATTAATAATTAATAATTAATTAATAATTAATAATAATTAAATATTAATAATTAATAATTAATAATTGCCATAGGTAATAATAATAATAGTATTATTATTATTATTACTATTATTATTATGGTCTTAATGTATTCGCATGAGACAAGTCTGTGTGAGGCGTCCTAGTATTTATTTATTTATATATTTATTTATTTTCTTATTTATTTATATATATTTATATAAAATATATTTATATATTTTGTCTTTTTCTTTCTTTGGAGTCGGAGATCATATACAGTGTTTTTATTGTGGTGGAGGACTTGTTAACTTCGAACCTTCGGACAACCCCTGGACGCTCCACGCCCGTTATTATCCACAGTGCATCTCCTTAAACCTGATGAAAGATGGGGCTTTCATTAAAAATGCACTCCCTTTCTCTCCTCCTCGGCTGGCAAAACCTGTAGATGAAACATTGATTATCACATTCCTGTAAGAACTTGGTTATTTCAACGGACTTGCTATTACGATGAGATTCCCATACAACACCTTGCGAGCCGTCTAATCGAATATCTGGAGATCACAAAGGATATATTACCACTCCTTGCTGAAACTAACTGTGAAGAGGTGTTGATGTAGTTTTTAGATCGAGTGGATGAAGGTGACGGGTCCCTCACAGATGAGGTAGCCGAATCTCCCTTAGAACTATTAATGTCCCAAGGTGTTATCTCCCCCCGCCCAGTTCCCGCAGTAGTGGAGGTAGATGAGCGTGAGGGTGTTGTTGTTGTAGAAGATATGCTGATGCCTGGTGTAGGTAGGTTTTATTGCAAGGTATATTACACCCAAGAAATAAACACTGTTCTCAACCCCTGTAGGCATATGGTAATATGTTCGGATTGTGTAACAAGATGTGACAAATGTCCTGTATGTCGAGGAGATGTAGTACATCTACTTCTCCCTATTATCTCTTAATAAACAAATCTAAAGTTGAATCTTTTATATTATCCTTATTAATTATTATTATTATTATTAACGGCTGTGGGTGTTGGAGGTGTGTGATAATGAGGCGCCCTCCACCCTCTTGAAAGGGTGTATGTAGCCTGCCCTGACCTGGTAGAGGGCAAACACTACATCCTTCCAACATGACCGCACGACCCTCTGCTGCCAGTGTTGCTGCTCCTCCCACGGTTGGCGATGGAGGCTTAGGTCAAGCCCTGGGAATAACACGTGGTATGTTTCCCCTAAGTCGAGTTAAATCAGGCTAAGAAGATTCTTGTTGATGTTGTTGTTGTTGGTGATGTTGTAATAACAAAATAATAATAATAAGGGGAAGATTGTACTATCCGAGTAAATGTTATGCCAGTAATGTAAACTTCTTTTTTTTTAGATTACCTGGAGAATGCTAGCAGAAGCAGATTCAGCCCCGGGGAAATATTTTCATCTTCTTGGGGAATACTCACATACACACAAACACCAGGGAGGTGGTGGTAACCTCTTCCCCTACTCCAGACGACCGTGGTGTTAGCACTACCAACGATGCTGTTGATGGTGCCAGTGGTGACATGGGCGCTGCTGGTGTCACCGCTGCTGGCGACACACCCACTGCAAGTGAATGTCTCCCTACACACACCACTGCAGCTGCTGCTGCTCTAGTCATATATTTCACTACTCTCCTCAACAACTGGCCGATCAGCTCACTCCTTCACAACATCTGGCCGGCCAGCTTCCTCTTGGAAATATTCCAGCGAACCAGGCTAAACCTTCTCAGACTTGGTGAACAGTAAGACTGCACCACAAAAATCTGTAACTACAGGTCCTATGCTCTGAACGTCAGTCGAATTAATGTAAATAACTTTGGCCTTGACTCACTACGCGTCTCTTAAGGTGAAGTTTACCCAGAAGCTGTTATCCTTCTGGAGACGTCCACTCTGAGGGTTTACAACTTAGCCCACAACAGTAACTATAGCTCGACCGACCACGCTCAGCACCTCCCACACTCTGGCTGTGATACAGCTCTGAAATTACGCTGTGGAAGCATAAGGGAATGGGAACCTACCTCAAGATTGGTGATATCTGTCCCTTGAGGTAATACCTTTCCCGAAATGGAATGAAAACGAATTACATGCATTGGTGAAGTACCCATATGTAAATCAATATTTACACACTACAAATATAGTAAATATATATATATATATATATATATATATATATATATATATATATTATTAAATATGACCGAAAAAGTAAGATTAATAATTCTAACGCGAGTTTTTTCGATCTTTCGTACGTTTCTTTTCACTGTTGGTGGTAATTCAAAAATCAATTCTCCAAAATTAATTTATATTTCTAGTCTGATGCGACACTTGAGCGCGTTTCGTAAAACTTATTACATTTTCAAAGACTTTAGTTTACACATACACAACTGAATAGAACTTACACATCTTCGATTTGTTTATATCTACATTTGAGTGAAGAGGATGGAGTGAGGTGGTATTAATAGGGTATTAAATTCCTAAACACAAGACAGAACACGAAACAATGGGTATTGAATGGAAGTGATTGTAGAGAGCCTATTGGTCCATATTTCTTGATGCTTCTATATTGGAGCAGAGTCTTGAGGTGGGTAGAATATAGTTGTGCATTAATTGGCTGTTGATTGCTGGTGTTGACTTCTTGATGTGTAGTGACTCGCAGACGTCAAGCCGCCTGCTATCGCTGTATCTATCGATGATTTCTGTGTTGTTTACTAGGATTTCTCTAGCGATGGTTTGGTTGTGGGAAGAGATTATATGTTCCTTAATGGAGCCCTGTTGCTTATGCATCGTCAAACGCCTAGAAAGAGATGTTGTTGTCTTGCCTATATACTGGGGAAATATATATATATATATATATATATATATATATATATATATATATATATATATATATATATATATATATATACATATATATACATATATATATATATATATATATATATATATATATATATATATATATATATATACTATATTGCCTATTATATACTATATTGCCTCTTATATACATTATACTATATTGCCTATTATATATATATAAACAAATCGAGGATGTGTAAGTTCTATTCAGTTGTGTATGTGTTAACTAAAGTCTTTGAAAATGTAATAAGTTTTACGAAACGCGCTCAAGTGTCGCATCAGACTAGAAATAAAAATGAATTTGGGAGAATTGATTTTTGAATTACCACCAATAGTGAAATGAAACGTACGAAAGATCGAGAAAATTCGTGTTAGAATTATTAATCTTACTTTTTCGGTCATATTTAATAATATATGTCTACAGGAAAGACTGCTACCAAAATATACTAATATTAAAACGCACGACCCAGCAGCAAGGAATCAAGCTTTCACGATAAAATATCGCCAGGATCTGATTCGTGATCAGATATACAAGGCAGAAAATGAAATCAAAGACAACAAAACGCAACTACTTCATGCTACAAACGAATGGAGAAATAGCAACATCGACGAAAATCTCCGTACCCGCATTGAACAACACCTCGACATCCTCACAGACCAACATCACCTCAGCACTGAAACAAGGATTATCAAGAAACTAACAACGTTATATGGAGGACCTATGGCAATTCCACGACCAAGAGATGGCTTCCTGAACCTTGCTGGAATTAACCTCACTGAGGACCAAGTCACTCTCCTAAATCTGGGTATAAACTGTCACGTTATGTCCAGACCGAGTGAGATGGCCCGGAAAGTGGAGTTAGAAATTCTGGTGGACGACATATTCGACCTCGAGACACAAAAGAAGGTCACTACCAAAGACACCTTACAAGAAGAACTTATTGCGGAAGGAGGAAAGAATCGAGGCAACTACAGAAGCACCATACTGTCCCCCGAGCTCAAAGCGGCAGCTAAAAGCCTTCGTGAGAACAAGGAGATAGTTGTCAGGAGAGGTCACAATTTGCCAATATACGTCATTCTTAAAAAAGACGAATATCTGGCGAAAATGAACCTCATATTCTCTGACCAAACTAAATTCCAAAGGGTAACGAAGGACACTACAGCCGAATTGAAAGCAAAGGTCAACAAACTGATCGAAACTGTGAACGCCAAGAAATCTGGACTCCACCTGCCAAAGATTATTGGGGAATATAAACCTGGATATGCGTATGGAAATGTCAAGACACACAAGCCTGGAAACCCACTTCGGCCAATCATTAGCCAGATACCCACACCCACGTACAGACTGGTGAAGCGACTCAACGGCCTGCTGACTCCTTATGTCCCTTGCGCCTTCACCCTGAAGTCTCCAAAGGAATTTGTTGACTTACTGCGGGGCACACAGGCCACAGGGATAAGAGCCTCGTTGGACGTCGAACCACTGTTTACCAACGTACCTGTGGACGAGACAATCGGGATGATAGCCGACAGAGTGTATCGTGATCCGGCCTGTACTCCTCTTGACATATCAGAAAATATTCTAAGGAAACTACTCCAAGCTTGTACTAAAGAGGCACCCTTCTTGAGCCCGGATGGGCACATGTATAAGCAAGTAGATGGGGTCGCCATGGGTTCTCCCCTAGGTGTCCTGTTTGCAAACTTCTACATGGGTACCATCGAGCAAAGAGTCTTAGTCGACATGAACTTGAAACCGGCCATATACTGCAGGTATGTTGACGACATTTTTACACAGGTACCTGATGTCAGACATCTGCAGGAGCTGAAGGAGGCATTTGAGCAGAGTTCTGTGCTGCGTTTCACTTATGAGATGGAAAAGGATGGGAAGCTGCCCATTCTAGATGTAACAGTCATGGAAAACAACGGAGGTTTCCACACTGCAGTCTACACTAAGGAAACGAACATAGGAATGTGCCTAAATGCCAACAGCGACTGCCCAGACAGGTACAAGAGGAGTGTTGTTAACGCATATGTCGGCCGTGCTCTCAGCCACAGCTCAGAATGGAAGCAAGTCGACGAAGAACTCTGTAGGGTAAGGCAGGTCCTAGTCAGCAACGGCTTCTCCAATGGATTCGTCGAAGACATCATAAGAAGGAAAGTGAAACGCCATGCAACCTCTGAAGAGACTACTAACACAACACCAATACCCCCTATTAGACTATTTTACAGGAACTTCTTTTCCACAGCTCATAAAACGGAGGAAAGGGTCCTGAAAGATATTGTTAATAGAAACGTTATCCCTACAGACAAAAATCAGAGGATACAACTGACGATTTACTATAATACCAGAAAAAAGGCCAGCCTAGTCATGAGAAACTCTCCAGACACAAAACAGAACGCTTTAAAAGAGACTAACGTCGTCTATGCCTTCAAATGCCCTCTTGGGGACTGTAAGCTCCAAAAAACCCAGTATATAGGCAAGACAACAACATCTTTTTCTAGGCGTTTAACGATGCATAAACAACAGGGCTCCATTAAGGAACATATAATCTCTTCCCACAACCAAACCATCGCAAGAGAAATCCTAGTAAACAACACAGAAATCATCGATAGATAGAGTGATAGCAGGTGGCTTGGTGTTTGCGAGGCACTACACATCAAGAAGTCAACACCAGCAATCAACAGCCAATTAATGCACAACTATATTCTACCCACCTCAAGACTCCGCTCCAATATAGAAGCATCAAGAAATATGGACCAATAGGCTTTCTACAAACACTTCTATTCAATACCCATTGTTTCGTGTTCTGTCTTGTGTTGATGAAATTAATACCCTATTAATGCCACCTCTTGTTCTGTCTTGTGTTGATGAAATTAATACCCTATTAATGCCACCTCACCCCATCCACCTCACTCAAATGTAGATATAAAATCGGAGATGCGTAAGTTCTATTCAGTTGTTTATTTGTAAACTAAAGTCTTTGAAAATGTAATAAGTTTTACGAAACGCGCTCGTGTCGCGTCAGACTAGAAATAAAAATGAATTTTGGAGAATTGATTTTTGATTTACCTCCAACAGTGAAAAGAAATGTACGAAAAATTGAGAAAATTCGTGTTAGAATTATTAATCTTACTTTTTCGGTCATATTTAATAATATATGTCTACAGGAAAGACTGCTACCAAAATATACTAATATATATATATATATATATATATATATATATATATATATATATATATATATATATATATATATATATATATATATATATATATATATATATATATATATATAAAGTTTGTGAGGGTACCACCTCTGGTGCCAATGTGGGGACCCATAGCCTCGGAGAAGAAAATAAAAATATATATATATATATATATATATCGACTCACACGAAGGCTCCATTGTTCCATTAACGTAACGTCGTTATTTATCTGCGGGGAAGTACCGGCACTTGATTGACTCCTGGGAGGAGTAACATCATTTTAGAATAACGTAAATGTGGTGCTAATTACTGTTATTGGAGTTGCTCCTGAGCTGCCGTGCAGTGAGGACGTGTCGCCTGATCGCTCCGGTAGTTTGGGGTGGTTGCCATTTTCGGCGGCAGGGGGTGTGGGTGTCTCTACCCTCCCTGCTCTTCCTGGTGGTGTGGACGTGGCGCTTTTACGATGGGCGGCCATCTTTTTCCTGTCGTAAGGGTAAACTCCATCGGATTGGAGTTTACTGGCCGTGCTGGTTACCTGCTGGTGGACGTGGTATTGAGTGACATGCTTCGTGTCCCGGTTGGGGACGTATATGGCATTGAGCTGGTAACTGCTCACTGTGTTATTGTCAAGTTTGTGGGTGAGGCGGTGTACCGTGCTTTCTTACGGAGGTACGAGGGACGTACTTTGCAGCTACAGGACGGCACCGGGTCTGTGACCATTTCAGACCGTAGTGGTGCTGTGACGTATGTCAGTGTTCATGGCGCCCCCATGGAGTTTCCTGAGACTCTCCTCCGGCGATTCTTCCAGAGGTACGGCTCCGTCATCAGTGTGCGGATGAACTCACTGTCGTCTGGCACGTATTCGGGTGTGAAGACCAACATTCGGACCCTCGGGATGCGACTGAGGTCGGACATACCGTGCTCTGTCCGGCTGTTGGGGTACTACGTGCGTGTGTTTTATGCCCGGCAACCCCGTACTTGCTTCCGGTGTGGCTTGTTGGGGCATCAGGCTGCCGGGTGTACTGCTGATCCAGTCGCTCCTGTGAACTTGTTCCGTGAGGAGGATTTCCCGCCGCTCCCTCTGGAGGAGGACTCCGGGGGTGAGGAGGTGAGCGTCCCGTTCGCTGCTGAGGCTCCCCCAGTGTCACCCGACGTTCCCCCGGTTGTCGCAGACCCTCCTCCGGGTGTTGCAGTGCCGTCGGATGTTCCTCCTGACCATGGCTCTGGCCCTGCCGTTCCCATGGACCTTCCTGGTGATCCCTGTGGAGCGTCGCCGTCGGCTTCCTCGTCTTCGGCTGTGGACCCTGGGGGGTGGCTGCGGAGCCTCTTACTGTGTGTGGTCTGGTGCCCCCTGTGGTAGAGGCTGCTGCCGTTCTGCGACGGGCGTCGGTTCGCCCGGTTCGTGAGACCCGTGGTTCTGGGTCCGCCTCCGGCTGTGAGGATGTGCGGCCAGTGCCCAAGCGTTCCAGGCGTTCTTCTACTGCTTGGGCTAATGCGGAGGACTACGACGCAGGTGGAGCTTCGGGAGATGATGTGGCGACTCCGGGTGCTTCGCGCTCTGCGACGCTGGTGGTGGCTGACGTCCATGTGTCTGCTGTTGACGATGTTTGTACCTATGATTTACCTCCTGTTCTTTCTCCTGCAGAAGGTTCTCCGCAGTGGGGGGTGGTCGCTCCTACTGACGTGGATGGTGAGAGATCTGGTGCGCGCCGAGGCATCAAGCTGGTACTGAAGAAGGATGCCAAGCGTGGGGGGTCCCGGCAGGAACAACGTCCGGTGGTTGACGCGGAGCGCTGTGAGGCGGCCGGGAAGGCTCCCAGTGCACTGCCCATTGCCCGGCCTCGTGGGAAGGAGCCCCTCCCTCTCATCTTGGCCTCCGGAGTGGCGCATGATGCGCAGCATCCTTTGCAGTTTGACATTATTGACCACGTGCTTCCTGTTCCGTGGTGCCCTTCTTCTATCTGGGTACAGCGGGCTCGGTGTTTTGTTGTGGGTGTGCCGGAGTTAATGCCTGATCCTCGTACTGTTAATACTGTACCTGTTCCGAATGACGTAATGTTACTGTGGGAGGCGTATTGTGTTCGATTCCTGGCGGCGGTGTGGCCGGATAAGTATGAACACTTTGAGTAGTCTGTGTGCTTGCTGTGGCCTGTGGTTAGTTGCAATGTGGTGTACCTCTTGTGCGCCCCTCAGGCCGGTGTTTTTTTTTTTTTTGTATTTATCATATTTCCGTTACCCTTCTGTCCGGTGTTGTGTTTCATTGTGTTTATGCTCCTTGTTGTGTTTTTGTTGTCGGCCCTTCGGGCCGGTATTTAGTGTATATGTGTTACTTTGTATTAACTTGCTTTGTGCTTCTGTATTTTTTTGTTGTCTGATTGTTTGTTATTAGTTTATTATTTTATTGTATTTATTCGCATGTTCGCATGTAAAAAAAAAAAAAAAAAAAAAAAAACTGTTATTAGCCACCTAAATTGGTCTGAGTATGGAAGCCTTAGACGGAATTCATACCTTAATGTAAATTGCTGAGCCAGTGTGAAAGGTTGCGTGTTTAATTGTTTAAGTATTAATCATGAAGATAGTAATTAATTACTCTAAAGGTAATCACGAGTGATTACCGTTCTCTTAGCACGTTGGACATTGTAAATCAGAGTTTACCATCGCTGAGTGATTAGTAACCGATTAACGTAAATTAACGTAACTAGTAAAGAGATTAATCAGCTGTCTGGTAGTACAGGGATTAATGGGATTTTCTCACTGAATGCAAGACGGGTAGAGTGTTGTTTGATTCCCGCGTTACTAGTGACAGTTGTAAGAGTTATTAAATTAACGTAAATGTTATTTTGTTATTAACGTAAATCAAATTGTTATTGATTGTTGATCATCCGTGGGACGGAGTGTTAACGTAAGGATTAATTTGAGGAAGGGTGCTGGAGTTGCCCGTGAACCCACTAGTCATTGTTGTCATTGAAAGACTACTGATTTGATTGCTTTGCAACCGCTATTGCAGGTGTAGACTGCACTGAGGCGTAGAACAGTTAGGAGGTTACTGGAGACGTGTTTCAGAGCCTACTGTGTCAATTGTTGTAATTGTGATTATAGATCTGTTAGTTCTTGTTTCTTGTTGATTCCTCTGTGTTCACACTTATGTTCGAGTTAGTTCATTATGTAGTCCGAGGGGCTGGTGTCTAGCTGTCATTGATAGTGTCACAGGAAGGATTTCCAGTAACGTCATTGATTTTTCTTTTTGTTTTGTTGTAGTAGTTAGTACTTTATTGAATAAACTAAGTTGTTATGGTTAACACTGTCTTTTCGTTACACCCCCACACATTATTATTGTTATGCAAATGTTCTTCACACTCGACTAATAAAGTTGAGACTGATTCTGAGTTTTGGACCAAATATACGGCACCACACAACAATAAATTATTGTTGTGAGAGCCCAGGACCTACTCGTTAGATTTGCTTCGGCGAATGGCGAAGGTCAGCGACCTAAGAGGGGGGGAATTCAATATTTATTGGGGTCTCGGCGTTTGCTCGCGCCTAGTCAATTGCTCAGATATGGTCCCAAAGTGAGGAATGAGCTGCTTACTACACTGGTGTGTTAGCTAAGCAAGTCCTTCCTCAGGCGACCTAGTTGAATATCACGACAGGAATAAAGGTTAAAGAATAAAGAAAATTCGTAGAAATTTTCCGAGCTCAATTCCTTATACCAATTTAATTTATTCCCACTTAATCAAGTCACCAAACTCTCACAGTGTTCATACATATACAGACACACATCACAAACAATAAACATAATGCTGAACATTCTGAGAGATAAACATATACAATTCCTCCTTTACACAAGTAGTATGGAATCAGACGTATACACAAATACTTTTATAACTTAAGTATACTGAATAGACAATTTGCAAGAGACATGCAGATAATTTAACAAAAGATTACAGTCATGGTGATTCAGCTAATAGTTCTCCATTTTCTACATTCATCCACGTTTCGGTAAGTGCAATAATATCTATTTTTTCTGTAGAGGCAAGAACATTTAATTCGTTTATTTTGTTTCTTAGACTTCTACTGTTAGTGTAATATACCCTAAGTGTATTGTTATTATGAGGCCCTTCTCTTTCCCCAATCATTTTGCCAATTTCTTCCTCCCACAAACACATTTTTATTACCTCCTTCCTCCATATCAATTCCCACACCATTATCTACTAACGCCCCCAACCACTGGTTCCAACGAGTTCGCAACAACAACAACAACAACCCTAGCCCTCGATACAGGTGTGGAACGCACACATCCGACCTGCCGAGCAAGTGGAGCCTACTTGCAGATGATCCATGTTAGCATGTAGCTAACAGGTCATATTACTCCTCCTGGCACAAAATATTTGTCTCATAATAAAAAATTGTATTTGCTGAAACAATTTTGTTTCCAGCTTGTCGTTGAGAGTGGTTGTGGACGAGTGTCTCAGAGTCTCTCAGAGACTGCAGGGATCAGAACCTAACCATTTTCCACACAATATAAGAAGCATTGTTTAAGTTCTATCATTACGGGCTATTCATGCCCGTGTCACCTCTTGGGTGGCTTAATCTCCATCAATCAGTTGTATCCGCACTGAGTGCTGATGGCCGCCAGAAATTCGCTGAATGAGCTCCCGGGGCCACAGAACCGAGTCACGCTGACCTCTCTCTGTGCTCACCCTCAACAGTATTTCTCCTTTTGTCCAGTCTGGGACTTTCGGTTGGCCAGATCGCACCGCCATCTTGCTGCCTTCTGATAAGGACACTAAGACTTTTTCTTGGTCTATTATAAATGGTCACAACCAGTTCACAGCCTCCCAAGCTTATTATTACCATATAAGACTGTGTCTGCGAATCACAACATGTTGTATATAATAACGAATCAAAGTAAGCTTCATCATCCTTATATATAAAGAAATAGTATAAAATATTTACACTATTTACGGACGGTGGAGGAGTGAGACATGACCGTGGCCAGGCTGGACCACACACACACCGCCACGGACGGTGGAGGAGTGTGACATGACCGTGGCCAGGCTGGACCACACACACACCGCCACGGACGGTGGAGGAGTGTGACATGACCGTGGCCAGGCTGGACCACACACACCCGCCACGGACGGTGGAGGAGTGTGACATGACCGTGGCCAGGCTGGACCACACACACCACCACGGACGGTGGAGTGAGACATGACCGTGGCCAGGCTGGACCACACACACACCGCCACGGACGGTGGAGGAGTGAGACACGACCGTGGCCAGGCTGGACCACACACACCGCCACGGACGGTGGAGGAGTGTGACATGACCGTGGCCAGGCTGGACCACACACACACCACCACGGACGGAGGAGTGAGACATGACCGTGGCCAGGCTGGACCACACACACACCACCACGGACGGTGGAGGAGTGAGACATGACCGTGGCCAGGCTGGACCACACACACACCGCCACGGACGGTGGAGGAGTGAGACATGACCGTGGCCAGGCTGGACCACACACACCACCACGGACGGTGGAGGAGTGAGACATGACCGTGGCCAGGCTGGACCACACACACACCGCCACGGACGGTGGAGGAGTGAGACATGACCGTGGCCAGGCTGGACCACACACACCACCACGGACGGTGGAGGAGTGAGACATGACCGTGGCCAGGCTGGACCAGACACACACCGCCACGGACGGTGGAGGAGTGGGACATGACCGTGGCCAGGCTGGACCACACACACACACCACCACGGACGGTGGAGGAGTGAGACATGACCGTGGCCAGGCTGGACCAGACACACACCGCCACGGACGGTGGAGGAGTGGGACATGACCGTGGCCAGGCTGGACCACACACACCACCACGGACGGTGGAGGAGTGAGACATGACCGTGGCCAGGCTGGACCAGACACACACCGCCACGGACGGTGGAGGAGTGGGACATGACCGTGGCCAGGCTGGACCAGACACACACCGCCACGGACGGTGGAGGAGTGGGACATGACCGTGGCCAGGCTGGACCACACACACCACCACGGATGGTGGAGGAGTGAGACATGACCGTGGCCAGGCTGGACCAGACACACACCGCCACGGACGGTGGAGGAGTGGGACATGACCGTGGCCAGGCTGGACCACACACACACCGCCACGGACGGTGGAGGAGTGGGACATGACCGTGGCCAGGCTGGACCACACACACCACCACGGACGGTGGAGGAGTGAGACATGACCGTGGCCAGGCTGGACCAGACACACACCGCCACGGACGGTGGAGCAGTGGGACATGACCGTGGCCAGGCTGGACCAGACACACACCGCCACGGACGGTGGAGGAGTGGGACATGACCGTGGCCAGGCTGGACCACACACACCACCACGGACGGTGGAGGAGTGAGACATGACCGTGGCCAGGCTGGACCAGACACACACCGCCACGGACGGTGGAGGAGTGGGACATGACCGTGGCCAGGCTGGACCACACACACACCGCCACGGACGGTGGAGGAGTGGGACATGACCGTGGCCAGGCTGGACCACACACACACCGCCACGGACGGTGGCCAAGACTATCACGAACGTTTCAATAGATTTAATTTCAATTTTAACCCACAACAAAATGTATATTATCACAATAGCCTAAATCAAAGTTAAAGAAAAACATACTATATACTAAAAAAAATCTCACTAAGTTCTTAACTAAACTCAAGCCTAAAATAAATAATTAATTTTGTAAAAAAAAAGTTCTCATAAAATACTATAACCAATTTCACAAGCAATAACCATATCACTCGCCTTCTATAATCCCATAATTCCCTCTCTTGTGGATCTGTCACATTCATTATAAATAAATGATTAATATCACCCTAAATCCTCGCTAATACCATGAAGGATTATTCCCGGGAGGCTTAGCGGCCTTCACATCACAGACAGACACCACACACACGGCTGACAGTGGCGCTTTGGGCGTCAGCACACTTAATCCTCTCTAATTAGCCAGCTTTACAATGTCGATACTTTCAGCGTGCAACATGTGCTATGATGAGCAGTTTATGGTGCGAAGTGTGCGAGAGTGTTTGTTCAAGTACCCACTTAGTTGTGCTTGAGGGAGTTGAACTCCGGCTCTTTGGGCCCACCTCTCAACTGTTAATCAATCACCATTTTTCATAAACACACACACACACTCACACTAAGTTCTGATAAACTATTCAACACTGGTGGTACGCGAACAAGGGGACACAGGTGGAAACTGAGTACCCACATGAGCCACAGGGGCAGTAGAAGGAACCTTTTCAGTGTCAGATAGTTAACGGATGGAATGCATTAGGCAGTGATGTGGTGGAGGCTGACTCCATACACAGTTTCAATGTAGATATGATAGAGCCCAGTAGGCTCAGGAACCTGTACACCAGTTGATTGATAGTTGAGAGGCGGGACCAAAGAGCCAAAGCCCAACCCCCGCAAGCACAAATAGGTGAGTACAAATAGGTGAGTACACACTCAGTTCGCTGGAAGACATAAGAGTTAGGGGGGACATGATCAACACATTCAAGATTCTCAAAGGAATTGACAGGGTAGATAAAGACAGGCTATGTAACACAAGGGGCACATGCACTAGGGGTCACAGGTGGAAACTGAGCGCCCAAATGAGCGACAGAGATATTAGAAAGAACTTTTTTAGTGTCAAGAGTGGTTGACAAATGGAATGCATTAGGAAGTGATGTGGTGGAGGCTGACTCCATACACAGTTTCAAGTGTAGATATGATAGAGCCCAATAGGCTCAGGAACCTGTACACCTGTTAATTGACGGTTGAGAGGTGGGACCAAAGAGCCAGAGCTCAACCCCTGCAAGCACAATTAGGTGAGTACACACACACATACACACACGCGCGCACACACGCATGCGCGAATAAAGCATAAAGAGTAAATATTACGAATAAAACAAGTGAACTTGGAGAATGGGCACTAGAAGAAAACCCAGACATAACAGCACTCACAGAAACAAAGCTAACGAAAACCAAAACAAATGCAGTGTTTCCACAGGATTACTATGTAGTGAGGAAGGAGAGAGAAGGAAGAGGAGGAAGTGGTGTAGCTTTGCTGATAAGAAAAGGCTGGAGCTTTGAAGAGATAGTTAATCAGAACTGTGAAGGTTTCAGTGACTACATAACAGGTACCATAGCAATTTGAGAATAAAAAATTGTAATAATAGTCATATATAACCCTCCCACCAAATGACAGAAGACCCAGACAGGAATATGAAAGAAACAACATGGCCACCATCAATATAATAGAGAGAGCAGCTTCTGTGGCTAGCAGGAACGGATCCAGACTTCTAATCATGGAAAACTTCAACCACGGGAAATTCAACTAAGATAGATTGCGAGAACAAAGACCAACATGGAGGACCAGACACATGGAGAGCTAAGCTGCTGGCCGTAGCAACAAGAAACTTTCTAAGCCAACACGTCAAGAGACCGACAAGAATGAGAGGAGAGGATGAACCAGCTATGCTTGATCTGATATTTACCCTAAATGAGTCGGATATAAGAGTAGTTAGGTTGGAAGCCCCCTTGGGAATGAATGATCACAGTGTATTGATCTTTGAGTACCTGGTGGAGCTAGGAATTATCTCCCCAAACAAAGAACTGGGAAACAAAGGGCTCGCGTACCGAAAGGGAAATTATGTGCAGATGGGAAAATTCCTAGGGAATATCCCATGGGACACAGAACTCACAACTGAGTCCGTACAAGACATGATGGATTATGTCACACAAAAGTGTCAGGAGGCAGTAAACAGGTTTATCCCGGCCCGACAGGAAAAAACTAGAAGCAAACTAAGAATCCATGGTTTAATAAGGCATGTATGAAAGCAAAGGAACTGAACAAAAGGGCATGGAGGAACTTCCGAAATAACAGAACACCAGACAGTAGAGAGAGATACCAGAGAACCAGGAACTAGTATGTTAGTGTGAGAAGAGAAACTGAGAAAAAGTATGAAAATGATATAGCTAAAAAAGCCTAGACCGACCCAAAGCTACTACACAGTCACATCAGGAGGAAAACAAACGTGAAGGAACAGGTGATGAAACATAGAACGGGTGAGGACAGGTACACAGAGAATGATAAAGAGGTGTGTGAGGAATTCAACAAGAGGTTCCAGGAGCTTTTCACAATAGAACGAGGAGAGGTCACTGCACTAGGAGAGGTGGCAGAAACCAGGCGTCCTTGGAAGGGTTCGAAATTACTAGAGATGAGGTCAAGAGGCGCCTGTTGGATCTGGACGTGAGAAAGGCTGTTGGCCCGGATGGAATCTCACCATGAGTATTGAAAGAGTGTGTAGGAGCTCTTTGCTTGCCACTCTCCATAGTATATAGTAGGTCACTGGAAACGGGAGACCTACCAGAAATATGGAAGACTGCTAATGTAGTCCCAATATACAAAAAGGGTGACAGACAAGAGGCACTGAACTACAGGCCAGTGTCCTTAACTTGTATACCATACAAGGTGATGGAGAAGATCGTGAAAAAACACCTAGTAACACATCTGGAGAGAAGAGACTTCGTGACAACCCATCAACATGGGTTCAGGGAGGGTAAATCTTGCCTTACAGGCTTAATAGAATTCTACGATAAGGTGACAAAGATTAAACAAGAAAGAGAAGGATGGGTGGACTGCATTTTTTTTATTGTCGGAAAGCCTTTGACACAGTACCCCATAAAAGGTTGATGCATAAACTGGAGAAACAGGCAGGAGAAACTTGTACGGCGCTCCAGTGGATAAAGGAGCACCTAAGCGATAGGAAGCAGAGAGTTATAGTGAGGGGTGAGACCTCAGATTGGCGTGAAGTCACCAGTGGAGTCCCACAGGGCTCTGTACTCTGACCTATCCGGTTTCTGATATACGTAAATGATCTCCCAGAGGGCATAGACTCATTCCTGTCAGTGTTTCTGACGACGCCAAAATTATGAGAAGGATTAAGACAGAGGAGGACAGCTTGAGGCTTCAAGAAGACCTGGACAAGCTGCACATATGGTCGATCATATGGTTGTTAGAGTTTAACCCAAGCAAATGCAATGTAATAAAGATAGGTTTAGGGAGGAGGAGACCAGATACAAGGTGTCATTTGGGAGATGAAATCCTTCAAGAGTCTGAGAGAGAGAAAGACCTGGGGGTTGATATCACGCTAGATCTGTCCCCTGAAGCTCATATCAAGAGGATAACATGAGCGGCACATGCCAGGTTGGCTAACATAAGAACAGCTTTTAGAAATCTATGTAAAGAATCTTTCAGAACTTTGTATACCACATATGTCAGACCAATCCTGGAGTATGCGGCTCCACCATGGAGTCCGCATTTAGTCAAGCATAGGACTGAATTTGAAAAGGTTCAAAGGTTTGCCACCAGACTAGTACCCGAACTGAGGGGTACGAGCTACGAGGAGAGACTACGGGAATTAAACCTCACGTCACTGTGAGACAGAAGAGTTAGAGGGGACATGATCACCACATACAAGATTCTCAGAGGGATTGATAGGATAGATATTGACAGGCTATTTACCACAAGGGGCACACGCACTAGGGGACACAGGTGGAAATTGAGTGCCCAAATGAGCCATAGAGACGTTAGAAAGATTTTTTTAAGTGTTAGAGTAGTAGACAAATGGAATGCATTAGGAAGTGATGTGGTGGAGGCTGATTCAATACACAGCTTCAAGTGTAGATATGATACAGACAAGTAGGCTCAGGAACCTGTACATTAGTTGATTGACAATTGAGAGGCGGCACCAAAGAGCCAGAGCTCAACCCCTGCAAGCATAACTAGGTAAGTACAACTAGGTAAGTACACACACACATGATCTTGGATGCAATCTTTCCAGAGGGGTACCAGGTAATAAAAAAGAAAGGACACAGAGACAGGGAGGAGGAGTAGCACTCCTAATAAAGTGGAAATGGAGGTTTGTTGAGCTGAAAAATCCGAGTACCAATGAAAGCACGAGCTCCATGCATGGAACTCTGACAGTGGATGGGAAGAAGATTGTAATCTTGATACTCTACAATCCCCCACCAAACAGTAGAAGGCCAAGGCAGGAGTATGAGGACATCAACAAGGCATGTATAGATGAACATCAAAGGGCAGCAACACTAGCCCACAGAATGAGAGCGAAGCTGCTGTTCATGGGGGACCTAAATCGCGGAGAGATAAATTGGGAAACAAGGATTTCTTATGGTGGGGAGGAGAAGTGAGGAGTGAAGCTGGTAGACGTTACCAGAGCATGTGAAGGAAGACACTAGGGAAAGAGGAGGGGATACGCCCAGCCTATTTTTGAGGTTATCTTGAGATGATTTCGGGGCTTTAGTGTCACCGCGGCCCGGTCCTCGACCAGGCCTCCACCCCCAGGAAGCAGCCCGTGACAGCTGAATAGCACCCAGATACCTATTTTACTGCTAGGTAACAGGGGCATAGGGTGTAAGGAACTCTGCCCATTGTTTCTCGCCAGCGCCCGGGGTCGAACCCGGAGCCACAGGATTACAAGTCCAGCGTGCTGTCTGCTTGGCCGACCGGCTCCCTGAGTCTATTAGACTTCATTTTCACCCAGAATGTAGAAGACCTCGAGCATTTAGAACATGAAATACTACTAGGAACCAGTGACCATTGTGTCGTAGTCTTTGACTACATGATGGAACTTAAAATTGTGACCAAAATACAAGAGGTCCGGGAAAGGAGACTTGATTACAGAAAAGGGGACTACAGAAGGATAAGGGACTACCTGGGAGAAGTGCAGTGGGAGGAAGAACTTAGAGGAAAAACAGTCCAAGGTATGATAAACCAAGTCATATGAAAATGCAAGGAGGCTGAAGAGAGGTTTATTCCAGCAGTAAAGGAAAAAAACAGGAGGGAATATAATAACCCATGGTTTAATAGACAGTGTCAGGAAGCAAAAGTGAGAAGCAGGAGGGAGTGGAAGAAGTACAGAAGACAAAGGACAGAGGACAACAGGATTAGATATAACAGAGCTAGGAACGATTACATTAACATAAGACGAGTGTCGGAAAGAAATTATGAGAATGATATTGCAATCAAAGCGAAAAAGCAACCTAAATTACTACATAGCCATATAAGAAGGAAGATGTCGGTAAATGACCAAGTGACAAGACTGAGGAAAACAGAAGGGGCATATACAGAAATTGACAAGGAAATCTACGATGTACTGAATGCAAGTTTCCATGGAGTGTTCACAACCGAGCCTGAGCGGTTCCCATTGTTAGAAGATATCTAGAGTTCAACATGAGTAAATGTAAAGTTTTGGAAATGGGATCAGGTGATAGACGACCTAAGGGACAGTACACAATAAAGGGAAACTGCCTACCCGTAACGATTCGAGAAAGAGACCTGGAAGTGGACGTAACTCCTAATCTAACTCCTGAGGCACATATAAATAGAATAATGACAGCAGCGTGCTGTACACTGGCGAAAATTAGAACTTCATTCAGAAACCTAAGTCAGGAGGCTTTTTGGGCGCTTTGCACTGCCTACGTGAGACCAGTCTTAGAGTATGTCGCGCTATCATGGAGCCTCCTCCTGAAGAAACACATAAAGAAACTGGAGAAGGTTCAGAGGTTTGCGACGAGGCTTGTCCCAGAGTAATAAGGGATGGGATATGAAGAGCGTCTGAAGGAACTGAACCTTATGACACTAGAGAAAAGAAGGGAGAGAGGAGATATGATAGGGACATATAAAATACTCAGGGGAATTGATAAAGTGGAAATAGATGAAATGATCACATGTAATATTAACAGAACGAGGGGACATGGGTGGAAACTTGAAACTCAGATGAGTCATAGAGATGTTAGGAAGTTTTCTTTTAGCGTGAGAGTAGTGGAAAAATGGAATGCAGTTGGGGAACAGGTTGTGGAAACAATCTCTATTCATAATTATAAAATTAGGTATGACAGGGTAATGGGACAGGAGTCATTGCTGTAAATAACCGATGGCTGGAAAGGCGGGATCCAAGAGCCAATGCTCGATCCTGCAAGCACAAATAGGTAAGTACAAATAGGTGAGTACACACACACTTGTGTTGTGACCATCGTGTTGGGTGGACGTGGGTTAGGAGCTCGTGGTTCACTAGTGGAGTGGGAGGGGTAATCAGGCGACTTCGAAGTGGAAAAGTGTATACAAGTGAATGAAAAAACTTGGTTTTGACTAAAGCCAAAATGTAGTGAAGAAAAACAGTATAAGTAGCGTAATTGAAAATAGTTGTTGAAGTACTGTGGCAGTGTGCAGTGTGGAGCAGACCTCACCGACCTCTGACCGTGACCTCACCCCCGTCATCAACCCTCCCAACACCACGTGGGGAGACGCTTGGAGATTCACTCACCTATTGTGTTAGCAGGACGGTAAGGTACTTGGAACCCTTGTGGGCAAGGTTGGAGTATAGCAATGACTAGGTCAGGAAGGGCGTTTAGGTCCAACAGTATTATAATTGAAGAAGAGGATAGGTTTATGTAGAAGATGATTGGGAAATTTGTAGAGAAGAGGGATGTTTGGATAGATGATCTAATCGAGGGGGATTAAAAGTGAGATCTTTAATAAGATACAGGACGAGGTTCAAAGACTCAAACTTTGTGGATTATGGATTATATTCAAGAGGAAATCAGGAAGAGCAGGGTAGAATGGCAAGGAGAAATAACTAGGCTTACAAATGAATTTGGCAGGAGTAAGGGGAAGCTTGGCAGGGGAAGGGGGAGTAGTAGTGGATGGAGTAGCGAGTGTGAGAGGGGTGGGGGTCAGCCAGGGGGGGAGGTGACCAGCATGACCCTGCACTCAGAAAGAGGTCAATCATAATCCATGGATTGCTTGAAGCCAAGGCACCATCGAGGCAGGGATGGATGGAGATTGAAGATATGGAGCTACAGGGTATCTTGAGAGACATGACAGCCCAGATGGCAGGGAATGAGGTGCAAGTCCACCGACGCATTGGGCCATACAACTGTGACAAGAAGGATAAGGATACCTGATCAACCAGGCTGTGACTCAAACGTCAGGCTGCGAGCAGCCGCGTCTAACAGCCTGGTTGATCAGTCCAGCAACCAGGAGGCCTGGTCGACGACCGGGCCGCGGGGACGCTAAGCCCCGGAAGCACCTCAAGGTAACCTCAAGGTAAGGTAAGGTACTGGGTCTGATGATTAGGGAGGGTCTGATAGGCATAGAGGGGTTGGGAGGTAGCGTATGGTTGGGAGTCAGATAGAGGTTGAGAGGTTGGGGGGAGAAGGATAGAGCAGGTGGGGGGAAGAGGGGCAGATGGAACATGGATAGTGAGGATGAGAGGGAGGTTGTATTAGTCAAGGGGGAACTCAGGGGCAGGTGTGGGCATTGGGGCAGAAGGAGGGGAAGAGGGAAATGGAGGAAGAGGTAGGGGGGGTCCCCTCAGTCCCCCACGAGGGGAGGTCCATGTGCCCCTCCCCCCTCTCCTTGCAAGGATGGGGGTCACATGGAAGGAGAGGGGGTTGAGCAGGGGTGAGGGCTGGGTGGGTTTTGGGGGTTTAGGGGAAGAGGGCTAGGGGGGTTTTGGGGGATGAGGGCTGGGTGGGTTTTGGGGGGTTGAATGGATGAGGGTTGGGTGGGTTTTGGGGGTTGAGGGGATGAGGGCTGGGTGGGTTTTGGGGGTTGAGGTGATGAGGGGGTCCTTGGAAAGTGGGATGAAGCAGATGGATTTGCATGCAGTGGGGTCAGATGTGTCAGGGGAAATGTTGGAGAGACAAGCAGTGGCAGGGAGGGCTGATTTGGGGAGGGAGTGACCTAGGAAGCAGGTGTGAGCTGGTTAGCACGGGGTGGGTTAGCACTGGGGTGTGCAACTACACTCAAATGGGAAGAGTTGTATCGTGGAGGTTTGCTCGCTCTGTTCCTCTTTCATCATAAATTTATCAATATACACGTTATAGTAATTTTCGCTACCTCTGAGTGTTTGTAATGCAGTATGTAATCCACTGCTGCTGCCACTGCCATTACAATTATTACTTAACCTATACCCGTGATAGGTTAAGTAATAATTGTAAATAAGAAGCAATAAGATGCTTATCTTAACATACTAAGAAGGTTAGGTGAGGTCGGTGTTTTCAATGAAGCTTTTCAAGGTAAACTAAAATATTCACAATCAATTAGTATGTTACATATGCACTTATTAAATCAGCCAATATTGAATGTAAGCAAGTGCGAGAACGGGTTGTGGCAGAGGGATACCAGTCATGGTGAGTCAGCAATGATGGGGGAGTGAATGAGTGGTGAGTCAAACATGGTGGTGACCCACAATGGTGTAGTGGGTATGGTGTACCCACAATGGTGTAGTAGGTATGGTGTGCCCACCATGGTGTAGTAGGTATACTGGGGTCACCATAGTGAGGCCTCACCATCGAAGATATGGTGAGGCCGCTATAAGAGTAATGAAATTATGATGCCGCCAGTGGAAAGCAGATATGGTGGAACAAACTTGATGAAGGAGTTATGGTGGGTCCACTATAGGGAAGCAAGTATGGTGAGTCAATCATAGGGAAGCAAGTATGGTGGGTCAACCATAGGGAAGCAAGTATGGTGGGTCCACCATAGGGAAGCAAGTATGGTGGGTCAACCATAGGGAAGCAAGTATGGTGGGTCCACCATAGGGAAGCAAGTATGGTGAGTCAATCATAGGGAAGCAAGTATGGTGGGTCAACCATAGGGAAGCAAGTATGGTGGGTCCACCATAGGGAAGCAAGTATGGTGGGTCCACCATAGGGAAGCAAGTATGGTGGGTCCACCATCGGGAAGCTTGTACGATGGTGGTACCACAGGGAAGCCTATATGGTGGGTCTACCATGGAGAAGCAGATAAGGTGGGGGCCACTATGGTGTTGGAGGATGGTCGGACCACCATACCTTGAGGTTACCTTGAGGTCCTTCCGGGGCTTAGCGTCCCCACGGCCCGGTCGTCGACCAGGCCTCCTGGTTGCTGGACTGGTCAACCAGGCTGTTGGACGCTGCTGCTCGCAGCCTGACGTATGAGTCACAGCCTGGTTGATCAGGTATCCTTTGGATGTGCTTTTCCAGTTCTCTCTTGAACACTGTGAGGGGATTGCCAGTTATGCCCCTTATGTGTAGTGGAAGCGAATTGAACAGTCTCGGGCCTCTGATGTTGATAGAGTTCTCTTTCAGAGTAACTGTTGCACCTCCACTTTTCAACTGGGGTATTCTACACATCCTGCCATGCCTCCTGGTCTCATGAGATGTTATTTCTGTGTGCAGGTTTGGGACCAGCCCTTCTAATATTTTCAACGTGTAAATTATTATGTATCTCTCCCGCCAGCGCTCAAGGGAGTACAGATTTAGGCTCTTTAGTCGGTCCCAATAGTTTAGATATTTTACTGAGTGGATTCTAGCAGTAAAGGATCTCTGCACGCTCTCCAGGTCAGCAATTTTTCCAGCCTTGAAAGGGGCTGTCATTGTGCAGCAGTACTCCACTCTAGAGAGCACAAGCGTTTTGAAAAGTATCATCATCGGTATAGCATCTCTAGTGTGAAAAGTTCTTGTTATTCAACCTGTCATTTTTCTTGCAGTTGTGACAGATACTTTATTGTGTTCTTTAAAGGTAAGGTGTTCCGACATGAATACATCCAGATTCTTTACATTGCCTTTTCGTTCTATGTTATGATTTGCCTGAGTTTTGTACGTGGTTTCCGTTTTTATATTTTCATTTTTTCTATAATGCATGAGCTGGAACTTTTCTTCGTTAAACACCATATTACTTTCTGTAGCCCATAGAAAGACCTGATCTACATCTGATTGGCGGTTTGCCGTGTCCTCTATGTTGCCTACTCTCATGAAGATCCTAGTGTCATCTGCAAATGATGAAACAGTGCTATAGGTTGTGTTCTTGTCTATGTCTGATATGAGGATGAGAAAAAGTACAGGAGCAAGCACAGTACCCTGGGGGACTGAGCTCTTCACAGTTGATAGGCTGTATTTTATTTTGTTGACTATTACACATTGGGTTCTGTTAGTCACGAAATTGTAGATCTATCTGCCTATTTTCCCGGTAATTCCTTTTGAACGCACTTTATGTGCAATAACACCATGGTCACATTTATCAAAAGCTTTTGCGAAATCTGTGTAAATTACATCAGCGTTTTGTTTGTCTTCCATAGCATCTAATGCCATATCATAGTGGTCCAGCAACTGCGACAGGGAAGAGCACCCTGTTTTGAAACCATGTTGTCCGGGGTTATGGAGATGCTGTGATTCCATGTATTTTGTCATCTTATTTCTTAGCACTCTCTCAAAATTTTTTATGATGTGCGATGTTAGTGCTATCGGTCTGTAATGTTTTGCCTCTGCCTTATTTCCTCCTTTATGAAGTGGTGCTATCTCTGCTGTTTTTAGTATATCAGGGATAACGCCAGTATCTAGGCTTTGTCTCCCCAGAATGTGGAGGGCCTGCGTTAGTATTTTTTTTACAGTTCTTGATGAATATGGAGTTCCAAGAATCCGGGCCTGGTGCAGAGTGCATAGGCATACTGATTATGGCTTCTTCAAAATCCAGTGGGGATAGGATGACGTCTGATATATGATTTGATGTTGGTATCATATCCATGAAAAATTCATTTGGGTTATCAACCTTTCGTGCGTGTTTTGGCTCGCTGAAAACATAGTCGTACTGCATCCTCAGTAGCTCGCTCATTTCTTTGTTGTCATCGGTGAAAGTTCCATCTCCCTTTCCCAGGGGCCCGATACTAGATGTGGTTTTTGATCTTGATTTTGCATAGGAGAAAAAATATTTTGGATTTCTCTCTATTTCACTGAAGGGCTTTTGCTCTCTTTGCCTCTCCTGGGTTTTGTATGATTCTTGTAGCTTGAGTTCAATTGTTTCTATTTCTCTACCTAACCTTCTTCGCCGTTCTTGAGATAGGGTGCGACTCTCAAGTTGTTCCGCCATTCGTTTTCTTCGCCTATATAGAGAACGACGTTCCCGTTCCAATCTGCATCTCTTTCTCTTTTTTCTTAAGGGTATGCGGTTTGAACATATTTCTAATGCTACTGAGCTTATTTTTTCCAGGCACTGGTTCAGGTTTGCATTTTCTAGCTGTTCTTCCCAGTTTATTTCTGTGAAGTCCTGATTTATTTGCTCCCAGTTTATCTGTTTATTATTGAAGTGGAAATCTCCTCCACCGGGAATCTGCACTGGTTTTGAAGGTCTATTCGCCATGGTTGTCTTAATTTCAATTAAGTTGTGATCTGAGTAACAGGTATTTGTAATCATTATGTTCCCGATCAATTCATCATTATTAGTGAAAATGAGGTCCAGCGTGTTCTCCTTCCTAGTTGGTTCTACTATTTGCTGGTTTAAGGCAAACCTATCGCACATCCGTAGCAGGTCATTTGCATGTGCCTGTTCATTTAGGCTACTCCCGTGTATTCTTTCTGATATTACTGTATTAGCCAGGTGCTTCCATTTCAGGTCCCGTAGGTTGAAGTCCCCAAGCAGAATGATGTTCGGAGCTGGATTTGTGAGGTTTTCCAAGCAGTGCTCTATTTTCATTAGTTGGTCTTTAAACTGCTGAGGGTTTGCCTCCTGTGACTTATATACAAGGACAACAACTACATTTAGGATCTCTGTTTTGATTATCAGCACTTCCACCATATCATTTGAGGTGTTTAGCAGCTCAGTACAGATGAGTGTGTCTTTGATGTAGAGGCTGATCCCACCCTGAAGCCGGAGTTTCCTATCACATCTGAAAAGATTGTACTCTGAGATCCATATTTCACCATCATGGTAGTCCTTGAAGAAGCCTGTATGGTGGTGCCACCGTATGGAAGACGAAACACTAGGAGGCATGTTCCTTGTCCACTAAGGTCGGCGTTATGTCGTTAATGAAGTCCTTGAAGGTAAACGGATCCATGTTCTTAGCTGAAAAGCAAAAATTTCTTCATTAATACACATGACTACAGAGAGGTAAGCTATATTTATGACACAAACATGTGACTACAGAGAGCCAAGTTATACATATTACACGAACATGTGGCTGCAGAATGGTAGGTTATATATTACTTAAACATATATGACTAAAGAGAGGAAAACAATACTTATAAGCGAAACATATGTGTCACTACAAAGAGGTGAGTTATAATTATTTAAATTTACAGAAGTAAATGTTGTTTACTAATATTCGAGGATTTGTTTACCTGTATATAATAATTATATAATACAGCAGCTGCTAACATTCATCTATTTACAGAATTTCGATAAATTGTATATGTTCATAGATTTTAAGGTTCAATTAACAGGATCCTTCAGCTTAATAGATTAATTTAAATTAATCGAAGGACCACCCTATTTTGGTTTTAAAAGGGAAACAAAGTTAAATGATAAGGACAGAAACACCAGTGCCTATGGATAAGAAACTATTAAAGATTATTCTTTAAACGTTAATGAGCTGTATAATATTAATGTTCGAGAATAAACTTTCCGTCCTTCACATAATTGGGGGTTAATACTAGAAGTAATCTACTCCCAGTACGCTTCTTCGAGGCTGGTTCTTGCTCGAATAAAAATTAGTAATTCCACTAAATAAAATTAAGAAACATTAGATGCATTGATTAATGGTAAAAAGATTATATGTTGATTAATCAAGCAATTATTCTCATTTGACTTTTATGAGGCTAACATATTACGTTAGATATCTCAAATCAAAAAAACTAAATCTCTTTAACTGATCTATAATTTTTTCAATTAATTTAAAGAAATAATAGAAAAGATTTCAGCTGCTTAGCTGTAATAGTGAACGGAGAGGTAGAGGTGCAATGGCGTCGTCTGCTACTTGCTGCAACACGTGAGTTCAAGCATGGCGTGGGAACATGAGGACCACAACCGCTTACAACACAAGCTGAAATTTCAACTATATATACAAATTGGTTACACTTACTTTATAATATATTCACTATGCCATAAAAGGAATGAAATTAATTCCTTATGGACGTACTTATTGTTTGGGGAGATCGCGAAGCATAACGATGGACAGTGCACAGTAAAATGATATACCTAGAGATCTCACGATATAACAAATATTAGGGCACTTAACCTGCTGGTTGTCCACCGAAGCAATTCCAGATTGCTACTGGAGCTATTGCACGCTCCTAGGCCGATTAAATGGAAGGGCCTAACGTTGTATGGATGGAAATTGACTCTCCCGAGACGCACGATGTGATTGTTGGCGTCTCTTCACGTCCTCACAGCGTGGTAGCTCAAGGCGAATGGCGGCGTCTCTCCGCCCTCCTTCAACTCGTCTCTCGCATTCACAACAGAAATTACTAATCACGGATAATTCTTTTCTGTGTAATTACTGATGTAATGCGTTAAAGAGAACTGGGTTGCAATTATAGGGAATTAAATAATATCATATTCTCGTTAAACGGTGTTAATCGAGAAATGGAGAGAAATTTTATTTCCTCCATAGCATTCGTACGTAACAGATAAAACTGCTACTTGATAATAATTTCAGTTAATAACTCTCGGTTTTGGATTATTGGGAGCAATATTATCCGTAGTTAATTATTGTACGGAATACTGATAATTTTAGAAAACCACATTCTATTCTCTAACATATTAATAATAAATATGTTTAGATGGACATTATCTGACGCAATCCTGCCTCTCGATGTCGTGAGAATATTAGCAATAGGCTCAGATAAAGAAATATTAATTTATGGTAACACTACCTTTAGTGAAATTAATACCTACTGTAATTAGTATATAATAATGATGTAATATAATACATTGGTAGTGTGTTAGTGTTGGAAATTTCCATCAGAGGCATCACCAGCCAGCTAGAGTGGTGGCCCTCACCAGTCAGCCAGAGTGGTGGCCCTCACCAGTCAGCCAGAGTGGTGGCCCTCACCAGCCAGCCAGAGTGTGGGCATCACCAGTCAATCAGCCAGAGTGGGGGCATCACCAGTCAGCCAGAGTGTCGCCATCACCAGTCAACCAAAATGTGGAAGCATCACCAATCAGCCAGAGTGGTGGCATCACCAGTCAGACAGAATAGGGGTATAACCAGCCAGCCAGAGTGGGGGCATCACCACTCAGCCAGAGTGGTTGCATCACCAGTCAGCCAGAGTGGAGGCATCACCAGTCAGCCAGAGTGGTGGCATCACCAGTCAGCCAGAATAGGGGTATAACCAGCCAGCCAGAGTGGGGGCATCACCAGTCAGCCAGAGTGGGGGCATCACCAGTCAGCCAGAGTGTGAGCATCACCACTCAGCCAGAGTTGTTGCATCACCAGTCAGCCAGAGTGGTTGCATCACCAGTCAGCCAGAGTGGAGGCATCACTAGGCAGCCAGAGTGGTTGCGTCACCAGTCAGCCAGAGTGGTTGCATCACCAGTCAGCCAGAGTGGTTGCATCACCAGTCAGCCAGAGTGGTTGCATCACCAGTCAGCCAGAGTGGAGGCATCACTAGTCAGCCAGAGTGGGGGCATCACCAGTCAGCCAGAGTGTGAGCATCACCACTCAGCCAGAGTGGTTGCATCACCAGTCAGCCAGAGTGGAGGCATCACCAGTCAGCCAGAGTGGTTGCATCACCAGTCAGCCAGAGTGGTTGCATCACCAGTCAGCCAGAGTGGAGGCATCACTAGTCAGCCAGAGTGGTTGCATCACCAGTCAGCCAGAGTGGTTGCATCACCAGTCAGCCAGAGTGGTTGCATCACCAGTCAACCAGAGTGGAGGCATCACCAGTCAGCCAGAGTGGTTGCATCACCAGTCAGCCAGAGTGGAGGCATCACCAGTCAGCCAGAGTGGAGGCATCACCAGTCAGCCAGAGTGTAGGCATCACCAGTCAGCCAGAGTGTGGGCATCACCAGTCAGCCAGAGTGGAGGCATCATCACTCAGGCAGAGTTGGGGCATCACCAGTCAACCAGATTGGGGCATCACCAACCAGCCAGTGTGGGCATCCCCAGTCAGCCAGAGTGGTGGCGTTACCAGTCAGCCAGAGTGGAGGCTTCACCAGTCAGCCAGATTGTGGGCATCACCAGCCAGTCAGTGTAGAGGCATCACCAGTCAGCCAGATTGTGGGCATCACCAGCCAGTCAGTGTAGAGGCATCACCAGTCAGCCAGAGTGGGGGGCATCACCAGTCAGCCAGATTGGAGGCATCACCTGTCAGCCAGAGTGTGGGCATCACTAGTCAGCCAGAGTGGGGGCATCACCAGGCAGCCAGAGTTGGGGCATCACCAGCCAGCCAGAGTTGGGGGCATCACCAGGCAGCCAGAGTTGGGGGCATCACCAGCCAGCCAGAGTGTGGGCATCACTAGTCAGCCAGAGTTGGGGGCATCACCAGGCAGCCAGAGTTGGGGGCATCACCAGTCAGCCAGAGTGGGGGCATCACCAGGCAGCCAGAGTTGGGGGCATCACCAGCCAGCCAGAGTGTGGGCATCACTTGTCAGCCAGAGTGGGGGCATCACCAGGCAGCCCGAGTTGGGGGCATCACCAGCCAGCCAGAGTGTGGGCATCACTAGTCAGCCAGAGTGGGGGCATCACTAGTCAGCCAGAGTTGGGGCATCACCAGCCAGCCAGAGTTGGGGGCATCACCAGGCAGCCAGAGTTGGGGGCATCACCAGGCAGCCAAAGTTGGGGGCATCACCAGCCAGCCAGAGTTTGGGGCATCACCAGGCAGCCAGAGTGGGGGCATCACCAGGCAGCCAGAGTGGGGGCATCACCAGGCAGCCAGAGTTGGGGGCATCACCAGGCAGCCAGAGTGGGGGCTTCACTAGTCAGCCAGAGTGTGGGCATCACCAGGCAGCCAGAGTGGGGGCATCACCAGGCAGCCAGAGTGGGGGCATCACCAGGCAGCTAGAGTGGGGGCATCACCAGTCAACCAGAGTGGGGGCATCACCAGCCAGCCAGAGTGGGGGCTTCACTAGTCAGCCAGAGTGTGGGCATCACCAGGCAGCCAGAGTTGGGGGCATCACCAGGCAGCCAGAGTGGGGGCATCACCAGTCAACCAGAGTGGGGGCATCACCAGCCAGCCAGAGTGGGGGCTTCACTAGTCAGCCAGAGTGTGGGCATCACCAGGCAGCCAGAGTTGGGGGCATCACCAGGCAGCCAGAGTGGGGGCATCACCAGGCAGCCAGAGTTGGGGCATCACCAGGCAGCCAGAGTTGGGGGCATCACCAGGCAGCCAGAGTGGGGGCTTCACTAGTCAGCCAGAGTGTGGGCATCACCAGGCAGCCAGAGTGGGGGCATCACCAGGCAGCCAGAGTGGGGGCATCACCAGGCAGCCAGAGTTGGGGGCATCACCAGGCAGCCAGAGTGGGGGCATCACCAGTCAACCAGAGTGGGGGCATCACCAGCCAGCCAGAGTGGGGGCTTCACTAGTCAGCCAGAGTGTGGGCATCACCAGGCAGCCAGAGTTGGGGGCATCACCAGGCAGCCAGAGTGGGGGCATCACCAGGCAGCCAGAGTTGGGGCTTCACTAGTCAGCCAGAGTGTGGGCATCACCAGGCAGCCAGAGTGGGGGCATCACCAGGCAGCCAGAGTGGGGGCATCACCAGGCAGCCAGAGTGGGGGCATCACCAGGCAGCCAGAGTGGGGGCATCACCAGTCAACCAGAGTGGGGGGTGTCGGAAAATCCGACACCAAATAATAACATACAGACAGATATTAATAGCTGTGTTGTATAAACAAGTTAACCCATAAAAAACGTAACTTGTAGTGGAATTACCGTCTAAAGAAAACGGGATATCATCACCAAATACTATTATATTCACCACCTATTATGGTGGGAATTATTCTTAAATACATTAGTCTTTGAACTTTACCATCATAAAACCATCTCATATAAATTAACTTAATTATCAATATTAAAGTAGAGTAATTGTGACCCTTCTATCACTTTCTGACATCTGGACAATGTAGGCCAGGCGTCAGTGAGGGAGGAGGGGCAGCCATTGTTTATACTAAGACCAGAGGCTCACAGGGAGCAATTCGGCTCCTGTTAATTTTACTTGGACGTAGTGTTATGGAAACCAAAGGTGTACCATTATCAACACGCTGTCAACAAATCAAGTTAAGTGTTCTTTCCGAAACCCATGTATCTTTCATTTATGGCCATTAATGTCATTATATAGGGTGTCCCGGTTAGAGCACGTGGTAGCCTCAAACTAAAGGTAATTAAGCCAGGTCTTCATTGTTCCATGTACAGTATTTTCTCTGATATACCTGTCATATATAGGATTCTGGCTTTACAGCTAGCGCCCTTTTGACAGGTCAAGACGAGGAAGCAAGACTTTGTGCACCAGTTACTGGGTGATGGAAGCTACCTCAAAGAGGATAATTTGGTGTCTACCTCCTAGTTATACCTGTTTGGACTAAGGCCTGCTGTACTATAAGATAAGGAACCTCTTCAATGTATGTAGTCTATTCCTGTAGTTTGATTGGCTGCATATATATAAATATAAATAATATAAACCCCCCCTAATGTGTAGAGGATCGATTTGTGAGATTATGAGATTATTGCAGAAATACAGTCCACTCATTATCATACAAATTGCTATCGAAGTATATAAATTAACGTAAATATAAATTCTATATATATTCATATAAATTAAATAAATATAAATCTCACAGGTCGGTTCCCACAGGGGGCATCACCATTCAACCATAGTGTGGGCATCACCAGCCAGGCACAGTAGGGGCATCACCAGCCAGCCAGAGTGGTGGCATCACCAGTCAGCCAGAGTGGGGGCATCACCAGTCAGCCAGAGTGAGGGGCATCACCAGCCAGCCAGAGTGGGGGCATCACCAGTCAGCCAGAGTGTGGGGCATCACCAGCCAGCCAGAGTGTGGGCATCCCCACTCAGCAGCCAGAGTGGGGGCATCACCAGTCAGCCGGAGTAGGGGCATCACCAGCCAGCCGGAGTAGGGGCATCACCAGTCAGCCAGAGTGTGGGCATCACCAGGCAGCCAGAGTGGGGGCATCACCAGCCAGCCAGAGTGGGGGCATCATGTTACGGCCCTCTCGGGACGCAACGGGGTTCTTACTCTGATGTTGTTAGAGGAAGTTGTATCCGACCCCAAGCCAGTAGTGGCTTTCAAGGGATGTGATCCGTGACGCAAGTAACTTAAAGGGGAAGGGAAATAAAGGCAAAAACTTAATATAATATATTGACCACCACCAATAAATAATATATAAAAAGATTACACGGGGGGAGGGGTATTAACACTGTACACAAACGTCTTCTCCTGAAGACGCTGGAATCAAGCTCTCGGTGCTAAGTCTTCGGTGCTTTCGTGGCCTCACAACGAATCCTCTGAGAAGCTGAGCCTACCCTGGCCACAGGTCAGCCAAAACACAGGTCCACTGGGGGCACCGCCGTGGAGGCCGTCAACCACACGTCCAGCAGGTCTGCTGGCAGGTTCCGGGTCAGCAACGCTGGTCAGGCCACTCCACGAACGATATGAGGGTAACGCCCTAGACTGGAGCCTCGTGTGATACCACAAATCACTCTCCTGTCCTCAATAACCCAGTGGATAATCGTCTCCAGCAGTCGGTCCCGGGTAATCCTTCTACTGCCACTCCACTGGCAGGGTAACACCACAGTGTTCTTCCGGGGGACGACTTCACAGCTGCTGCAGCAAAGCACAAAGTATGGAGACGGCTGCCTTGGGTAGACTCTCTCAACTTCCATCACAGCAGTCCCAGGTCGACTCTGTAAGCAGACACGTCATCAATAACAGAGACACACTACAGCACCCCACTTACAGGCTCAGACACAAACGCCCACCTATCCACTCCATAGATGGCGCAGTTGTCTGAGCTTCACCTCACCAGAGGTCAGCAGCGGCTGTGTTGAGCACTGAACCAGACTGGAAACTGGCCCTCGAGGCCAGTACACGTCGTCCTCACCAGGTGTCGTCGTCCATTTGGAGGGGGTTTTGGGAGCTGACCCACAGATGGCGCGGTCGTCACTGCTCCGGGCTCGGACGCTGGATCCGGGTTCGTAACACCTCCCCACCAAAAAGAATTTGGTTTGGGGTTCTATAAAAAGAAACACAAACCAAATTAGTACGGCGACACAACTCCAAATGGACTCACATGCTTTATAAACAGGAACGGCGAGGCTGTCTCTTCCACAGAACTGCCCTACTGGACAATTCCGGCACAACGGGGACTTAAAAATGGCAGGCGATGACCTGCCTGCCGTAATTTTCCACATCTCCTCTGCGATGTCAAGCAGGGGCATCATCTCACATCTCTCGCGTAAGGATCGGTATCGACATGATCTGGGGTGGCTCGACACTTCCCTGTGTCATGGCACCGATGATGGCTGGTTACAAACGGCATTTCTGGTACCGTTCCAGTGGTCCTTCAGGGAGACGGGAACCTGGAATACAGGGGTCTGATAATTTAGAGTGACAGCAACAGCGGGTAAAACAGTACTTACAGCATATTCCTCTACTAGGTCCACACCTAGTCCCAACAGAGCTGTTCGTACGTCGCAGATGGCATTCGCTCTGCCACCGTCAGGTCGACCAACGTTCCACATAACGCTGCATTGAGGCTCAGCAGTCACGCGGGGGGTGTCAACCTGTCGGAAACAGTCACTCACATTATCATATCTCGTACCTCCTGTATCAACCATTACCTTCCAGGTCCCTTCTTCGACTGCACCACTCACTGTGCACGTCTCCAATCCCTGGGACCTCTTCCCGATGTTCAAGGGAGCCATCATCCGTCGGGTCGTCCACTGGTCCTTACTGAGAGCACACACGAGAATAAAACAAAATACCGCTAAGAGACATGCGGCCAACTGAGGGATAAGCTTCCTGAGCCTGCAATGTCCATAACCGGCTATATCCATTAGCCTGGTTTGGATCGAAGAGGGCTCTAGAACCTTCGCACATACCTCACATACCTCCGACGTCTGGGGAATCTCTGGCCGGTTCAATGAACGCCGTACCTTGCCATACCGCAAGTACGCATCCGCCTTCGCTCCAGACTCTTTGGTATCCGTGGGTGCTTGCACACAAGGCCTCTCTTCTTGCTCAGGTACTTCTGCCATCGTAACCTCATGTTCCTTGTCGAGAGAAAAATCAGGAGACACTGCTAGAATATTGTAGACTCTGTCGTCAATCTGTAGGTGAGAGGAAGGATTAAACATACTCAAATCCGGGTCTGTCTTTACCTGGACATTACCACTGCCTGTCGTTACCTCTGACCTTGCTGTTCCGGCCGACTCGCCCGCGACCTTGGGAAGATTGATGCTCCAATCTGTCACCAAGTCGTTGGCTAGTACCACGTCAATCCCAGCCACAGGGAGGGTATTGACTACTGCCAACGCACATGTGCCGCTGAAATAAGGCGAGTCGAGATGTACTGGCACTAAGGGGGCGATGTACTGCGTCCTTGGAAACCCAACCAGGACAACCTCTTGTCTCCCATCCACACTCACTCCCTCGGGTAACGAGTCTCTCACGATCAGGGACTGGGCTGCTCCACTATCTCTGAGCACTACAACTGATCTACCAGTATGATCACTCGATACATACCCGCCTGAAGTGTGAGGGGAAAACAATCGGGGTTCTTCCTGCGTGGTCGTAGACTGGTTTCCTGCTGGTGATGTTCCACAGCTCATCAACATCACCTCCCTTCGTGCGCCGCCACCTCTTCTGCCTCGGCACATAGCAGCTACATGCCCTTTCTGCCCACAAGTCCAGCACACCACATTCCTTCTTGGACTACGGTGCTTCGGAGTGCTAGGACTGGTCCTTCGAGGGCTACTTGGGGGCGTCTTCTTAGCGCTTTGTGGGACGGGTCTTTCCTCTTCGTCATGAGGTCTGTCAAACCGGTGTTGGTAATGCCTTGGACGTACTTAGCAGACGGCCTATGAGTCAGGATGTATTCCTCAGCCATTGTGGCTGCTGCACTCAAGGTCTCTACCTGCTGTTCCTCTAAGTACGTCTTCAGGTCTCCAGACAAACAATCCTTGAAGTCCTCTAACAGTATGAGCTGCTCGAGGTCTTCTTTGGTCTCCACCTTCCGAGAAGCACACCATTCCTGGAAAAGTCGCTCCTTGATGGTGGCGAATTCGGTGAAAGTGTGCTCTGAGGTCTTCTTCAGGTTTCTAAACTTCTGCCTGTACGCCTCAGGTACCAATTGGTACGCCATGAGCACGACCTTCTTTACCTTGTCATAATCGCCGGAGTCGTCAAGGGATAACGTGGAGTAGGCGATTTGGGCCTTCCCAGTCAAGACTGTTTGTATCATGATGGCCCAATTCTCCCTCGGCCACTCCAAAGAGGCAGCGACTTTCTCGAAGGCTGCGAAGACCTTTGAAACTTCCTGCTCGTTGAATTTGGGGACCATTTTGATATTCCTTACCGGATCGAAACTGCTGGCTTCCGTCGTTGGCCTCCGACCACCTAACCGTAATACTTCTAGCTCATGTTGTCTCTCTCTTTCCTCTCTGTCTCGTCGTTCTTGTCTGTCTCGTTCTTCTCTTTCTCTTTCTCGTTCTTCTCTTTCTCTTTCTCGCTCTTCTCTTTCTCGTTTCTCTTCTCTTTCTCGCTCTTCTCTTTCTCGTTTCTCTTCTCTTTCTCGTTCCTCTCTTCTTTCTTCTCGTTCTAATTCTTAACGCCTCATCGCCAATTCTTTATCTTTCATCTCCATTTCTTTATCTTTTAATTCTCGTTCTAATTCTAACTTCTTCCACTCTATCTTGCGATTTATTTCTAAGGCGCGCATTTTGACTGTGAGCAAACTTATATTTAGCTCACCTGCATCACTGTCAATGTCACTACCCTTATCTTCCTTTTCAGTGGAAGCAACTTCTTCATTTTCCTTGGTACCTAGTGCCTCACTTTCTTGCTTTTCTTCGGCCTTCAAATGCCGGTGAACCTTGGATAAGATCTCCACACGGGAATCACTGGCACGGATCTTTATCTCCAAGTAGGCACTAACTAGCACTAGTTCTGGTTTGCTCAGATATTTTAATCTGGCAAGACAGTCCTCTCTGTTCAGAAAAGCCTGAACATCGTTCAGATCATCGATGGTAGCTTTTTCTGCCATTGTCACAGATGGAACACTTAGCACTTAACACACTGCGTACACGTTAGCACTTAACGCACCGAGCACTGTTCTACGTCAATATGGCACTTTATCGCACCAAACACTGCACTTGCCAATATTGCACGTAATTACTTCGGGAACCACACTACGCAATATCGCACTTAATCACAGCGAACCCTTCGCTCTACAATATTGCACTGAATCACTGAGCACCGCACTACTCAATATTGCGCTTAATCGCTTAATTACAGCGAGCACTGCACTGCACAATATTGCACTTAGTCACTCTGAGCACCGCACAGGACATATAACGTCCCAATCGTCACACACAGGGGGAATTATTTACAGGGATTACGCCACTTCACCACCCCTGTCAAACATACTTAACAAGGGGACGGATCCCGCTGGGGATGCCAATTATGTTACGGCCCTCTCGGGATGCAACGGGGTTCTTACTCTGATGTTGTTAGAGGAAGTTTTATCCGACCCCAAGCCAGTAGTGGCTTTCAAGGGATGTGATCCGTGACACAAGTAACTTAAAGGGGAAGGGAAATAAAGGCAAAAACTTAATATAATATATTGACCACCACCAATAAATAATATATAAAAAGATTACACAGGGGGAGGGATATTAACACTGTACACAAACGTCTTCTCCTGAAGACGCTGGAATCAAGCTCTCGGTGCTAAGTCTTCGGTGCTTTCGTGGCCTCACAACGAATCCTCTGAGAAGCTGAGCCTACCCTGGCCACAGGTCAGCCAAAACACAGGTCCACTGGGGGCACCGCCGTGGAGGCCGTCAACCACACGTCCAGCAGGTCTGCTGGCAGGTTCCGGATCAGCAACGCTGGTCAGGCCACTCCACGAACGATATGAGAGTAACGCCCTAGACAGGAGCCTCGTGTGATACCACAAATCACTCTCCTGTCCTCAATACCCCAGTGGATAATCGTCTCCAGCAGTCGGTCCCGGGTAATCCTTCTACTGCCACTTCACTGGCAGGGTAACACCACAGTGTTCTTCCGGGGGACGACTTCACAGCTGCTGCAGCAAAGCACAAAGTATGGAGACGGCTGCCTTGGGTAGACTCTCTCAACTTCCATCACAGCAGTCCCAGGTCGACTCTGTAAGCAGACACGTCATCAATAACAGAGACACACTACAGCACCCCACTTACAGGCTCAGACACAAACGCCCACCTATCCACTCCATAGATGGCGCAGTTGTCTGAGCTTCACCTCACCAGAGGTCAGCAGCGGCTGTGTTGAGCGCTGAACCAGACTGGAAACTGGCCCTCGAGGCCAGTACACGTCGTCCTCACCAGGTGTCGTCGTCCGTTTGGAGGGGGTTTCAGGAGCTGACCCAAAGATGGCGCGGTCGTCACTGCTCCGGGCTCGGACGCTGGATCCGGGTTCGTAACACATCACCAGTCAGCCAGAGTGTGGGGCATCACCAGTCAGCCAGAGTGGGGGCATCACCAGTCAGCCAGAGTGGGGGCATCACCAGTCAGCCAGAGTGGGGGCATCACCAGGCAGCCAGAGTGTGGGGCATCACCAGTCAGCCAGAGTGGGGGCATCACCAGGCAGCCTGAGTGGGGGCATCACCAGGCAGCCAGAGTGTGGGGCATCACCAGTCAGCCAGAGTGTGGGTCATCACCTGTCAGCCAGAGTGTGGGGCATCACCAGTCAGCCAGAGTGTGGGGCATCACCTGTCAGCCAGAGTGGGGGCATCACCAGTCAGCCAGAGTGTGGGGCATCACCAGTCAGCCAGAGTGTGGGGCATCACCTGTCAGCCAGAGTGGGGGCATCACCTGTCAGCCAGAGTGGGGGCATCACCTGTCAGCCAGAGTGTGGAGCATCACCAGGCAGCCAGAGTGTGGGGCATCGCCAGGCAGCCAGAGTGGGGGCATCACCAGGCAGCCAGAGTGGGGGCATCACCAGGCAGCCTGAGTGGGGGCATCACCAGGCAGCCTGAGTGGGGGCATCACCAGGCAGCCAGAGTGTGGGGCATCACCAGCCAGCCAGAGTGGGGGCATCACCAGGCAGCCAGAGTGGGGGCATCACCAGGCAGCCTGAGTGGGGGCATCACCAGGCAGCCTGAGTGGGGGCATCACCAGCCAGCCAGAGTGGGGGCATCACCAGCCAGCCTGAGTGGGGGCATCACCAGCCAGCCTGAGTGTGGGGCATCACCAGGCAGCCAGAGTGGGGGCATCACCAAGCAGCCAGAGTGTGGGGCATCACCAGCCAGCCAGAGTGGGGGCATCACCAGTCAACCAGAGTGGGGGCATCACCAGCCAGCCAGAGTGGGGGCATCACCAGCCAGCCTGAGTGGGGGCATCACCAGCCAGCCTGAGTGGGGACATCACCAGTCAGCCTGAGTGGGGGCATCACCAGTCAGCCTGAGTAGGGGCATCACCAGCCAGCCTGAGTGGGGGCATCACCAGTCAGCCTGAGTGGGGGCATCACCAGTCAACCAGAGTGGGGGCATCACCAGCCAGCCTGAGTGGGGGCATCACCAGTCAGCCTGAGTGGGGGCAACACCAGTCAGCCAGAGTGGGGGCAACACCAGTCAACCAGAGTGGGGGCATCACCAGCCAGCCAGAGTGGGGGCATCACCAGTCAACCAGAGTGGGGGCATCACCAGCCAGCCAGAGTGGGGGCATCACCAGTCAACCAGAGTGGGGGCAAAACCAGTCAGCCAGAGTGGGGGCATCACCAGCCAGCCAGAGTGGGGGCATCACCAGTCAACCAGAGTGGGGGCATCACCAGTCAACCAGAGTGGGGGCATCACCAGCCAGCCAGAGTGGGGGCATCACCAACCAGCCGAGTGTGGGCAACACCAGTCAGCCAGAGTGGGGGCAACACCAGTCAGCCAGAGTGGGGGCATCACCAGTCAACCAGAGTGGGGGCATCACCAGTCAACCAGAGTGGGGGCATCACCAGCCAGCCAGAGTGGGGGCATCACCAGTCAACCAGAGTGGGGGCATCACCAGCCAGCCAGAGTGGGGGCATCACCAGTCAACCAGAGTGGGGGCATCACCAGCCAGCCAGAGTGGGGGCATCACCAGTCAACCAGAATGGGGGCATCACCAGTCAGCCAGAGTGGGGACATCACCAGTCAACCAGAGTGGGGGCATCACCAGTCAGCCTGAGTGGGAGCATCACCAGCCAGCCTGAGTGGGGACATCACCAGTCAGCCTGAGTGGGGGCATCACCAGTCAGCCTGAGTGGGGGCATCACCAGCCAGCCTGAGTGGGGGCATCACCAGTCAACCAGAGTGGGGGCATCACCAGCCAGCCTTAGTGGGGGCATCACCAGTCAGCCTGAGTGGGGGCATCACCAGTCAACCAGAGTGGGGGCATCACTAGTAAGCCTGAGTGGGGGCATCACCAGTCAGCCTGAGTGGAAGCATCACCAGCCAGCCAGAGTGGGGGCATCACCAGTCAGCCAGAATGGGGGCATCACCAGCCAGCCAGAGTGGGGGCATCACCAGTCAGCCAGAGTGGGGGCATCACCAGCCAGCCTGAGTGGGGGCTTCGCCAGCCGCCCAGAGTGGGGGCATCACCAGCCAGCCAGAGTGGGGGCATCACCAGTCAACCAGAGTGGGGGCATCACAAGTCAGCCTGAGTGGGGGCATCACCAGTCAGCCTGAGTGGGGGCATCACCAGCCAGCCAGAGTGGGGGCATCACCAGTCAGCCAGAATGGGGGCATCATGCACCAGCCAGCCAGAGTGGGGGCATCACCAGTCAGCCAGAGTGGGGGCATCACCAGTCAACCAGAGTGGGGGCATCACAAGTCAGCCTGAGTGGGGGCATCACCAGTCAGCCTGAGTGGGGACATCACCAGCCAGCCAGAGTGGGTGCATCACCAGTCAGCCAGAATGGGGGCATCACCAGCCAGCCAGAGTGGGGGCATCACCAGTCAGCCAGAGTGGGGGCATCACCAGCCAGCCTGAGTGGGGGCATCACTAGTCAGCCAGAATGGGGGCATCACCAGTCAGCCAGAATGGGGGCATCACCAGCCAGCCAGAGTGGGGGCATCACCAGTCAGCCAGAGTGGGGGCATCACCAGCCAGCCTGAGTGGGGGCATCACCAGTCAGCCAGAGTGGGGCATCACCAGTCAGCCAGAGTGAGGGCATCACCAGTCAGCCAGAGTGGGGGCATCACCAGTCAGCCAGAGTGGGGGCATCACCAGTCAGCCAGAGTGGGGGCATCACCAGTCAGCCAGAGTGGGGGCATCACCAGCCAGCCAGAGTGCAGAAATGAACAAAGATTAAATACAATACACAGATACGATCAGGTGAGTGGATAAACACTTACGAGTATAACTACGTCAGTTACTCCGTCGCCGCTCATAATGGTTGTTAAAGTTCAAGCTCCATGTTCACGCCGCTCCCAAAACTTTAGCCTTAACAAGCTCTAAGTCGGAGCTGCAACTTAAAAGTAACATGTATTCTGTTTCTTTCTTGGTTCTCGTTGCTTGTGTGAAAAATCAGTTAGTGTCAAGAAGTAATTTCAAAAAAGTTTTGGTTTTATAATATGGAGAGTTTGATAACATTTAATTCCCGTTTTCCGATATGACAGCTAGGCCTATGTTGAAGTGTCTGCTCCGCTCCTGTCAGCGCTGTCAACCGGACAGAAAACTAAATACGATACACTTCTGCCTCTATATGCTGACCGCATCTGTCCACGTGAGGTCAAGAGAAGAGTCCTGGACAAAGTATTTTTGCATTTGTCGATATATTTTGGAGAGAGACAAAGGCTTTATTTTATTTTTTGGCATCTCTCTCTCTCTCTGTCTGTCTGTCTCTCTCTCTCTCTCTCTCTCAATTTATCTCTACCTCTGTTTTCCCAAATATATTTTCATATTAAAATTTGCATCCATTCCGAAAACACAGGAAATAACTGTTTCAAGGCTTCCTGTCCCCAGAGTTCTCTATCCCCAGTGGATCCTATCCCCTAGGGCTCCTATCTCCAGGGGTGCCTATCCTCAACGCCCGCTCCTTACTTCTCGTATCTACCATTCTCACCCAGAGGTACAAGCATTACGACCGCACGTTACTCCACCGTGCTTTTAAGGAGTGCAGTTAATGAAACTAAATATACGAAAACTTTTTTAAGTGCCAGTTGCAACTGAAAATATAATGTGATCCAAAAAATTGTTTTTCATTTAGAACATTTACGAATATTGCTTTCATTAGTGATTAGACGTTGTTATGCTGCGAAAAATCCGTCTGTTATTGCAAGGCAAGTGGGCCACAGTGCTGCAATACTTTCATGCAATGGAGAACAGTTGCTTATTATTGTTTTCATCTGTTTCGTGGCTTCAGACGTAATATTTTTTTAGTGAGGGACAGAGGAAAAGTATAGTATAAGTGACTACATATATATATATATATATATATATATATATATATATATATATATATATATATATATATATATATATATATATATATATATTTAAGATGAATAGGAAAACCAGGGATATACTGAACATCTTGTATCAGAATCTTTACTTTAAAAAACATAACGTTTCGAATACTTCTCGTATTCATCATCAGATCTAAAAGAAAAAACAGAAATCACAATCAAATAGCTAGTAAACAAAGAACTCATACTGAATATAATTGCCTATCAAAGAAAGGAAATGCTTAAAAATCAAAACACTTAAGCGCACTTAAAGTGATCAATACAAATAAAACTTATTAACTGTCACATATATTAAAACTAATTTAAAATCATTAAACTACAAGATGAAATTTATAACTACTAAAACAAACCATTCTATTAAACTTACGTGAAGTGATCAGAAGTGAAACTTGATACCTAACACATAGATACTAAACACTATAACAAATATTTATATAATGGCTACAAATCTACAAAAAATGTATGTAAAATACAAACAGAATAAACGACAATTATAAAGTACTAACCAAAATCTTATAAAAAACTCAATTATTAAATAAAATTAAATACCAAAAAATGTATTATATATCCTAAATAAAAGATTATATTAATGTACAATGTTAAGACTTGAAATAAATAAGAAAGGGCAAAGACATGGTAAACTAAACAAAATTAAACTACCAAAATAAACTAAAAATCAAATTACAGGGCCTACTGTGCACTATACAGTGTACAATTGAACAGCTGAAAGGTTGCTATTTAACAGAGGCCGCAGCTCCTTTATATATAAGGATTCCATTACTCTCAAATCTGACTGGCCATTCATACAAGTGTCCAGAATTTTAAAATCAGATTTCAGCAGAGAATGATCAAACTCATAACAATGATTTCTAATCTCCGAAAATGCTGGTTTAGACAATGGTAATCCAGTCCTAAAAGATAATCCCCGGTGCTCAAGTATCCTAATCTTAAAGTTCCGAATGGAACTCCCGACATATCCAGCATTACAGCTGGAACAATTATACATATATACGACATTTGAGCACAAGGGGATAGGCACTTTATCTTTAAATTTAAAATAAGAGCCTATGGTATTTGTGTTGACAAAAATAAATCTAAAGTCTACTTGAGGATAACACTGCTGCAACAGTCTCCTCAAACGACTCCTTACAGAAAAGCTAATACTGCCATAAAATGGTAATTTAATATATTTAAGATCCCTTTCCACTGTAGTAATCCTACACGATGGGTGAAACTTCTTATTTAAGAAATTCCTTATAAAAGTATAAACCATATGCACAGGATAACCATTATTTGAAAAAAATTTCACAAGAAAATTAATTTCCTGATCAAAGTTATTCCAATTAGAACATAAAACAAAGGCCCTATTCAGTAGAGTGTTAATAGCATTTTTCTTAAAAATATCGGGAACAAAGGAATTAAAATTTAAACCTAAACCAGTAAAGGTTGGTTTCCTAAAAACATTAGTGTTGAACCCATTGAGGTTATTCACTTTTACATCAAGAAACGACAATGAATTATCAACTTTACACTCTGCAGTAAACCGTATATTACTATGTTGTGCATTAAGATACTCTCTAAATTTCTCAATATGACACTGGTCCCTAAACAACAAAAAAGTGTTTTCTACATATCTTCTGTACAAGACTGGTTTAAAGGCCGAAGGACAATTATCAAGCCAATTTATTTCGTGAAAACTCAAAAAAGCATTAGCCAGTGTAGGACCTAAAGGAGACCCCATTGCTACTCCATCAATTTGTTTATAATAAATATTATTAAACATAAAGATGGAGTCTTTAACTGCTATTTCTAACAGCCGTCTGAATATTTTACTACAAAATCCAGACACTAAGTTAGTGTCAGCAAATAATTGACTTACACAGATATCAATGGTTTCCAACAGAGGAATATTAGTAAAAAGTGATTCAACATCGAAACTGGCCATTATAGTTGGGAACTCAAAATTTAAAGAGGAAAGTTCTTTTTCAAAATCCTGAGAATTTCTCACAGTAAATTCATTATGCGTTAATGGTTCTAATAATGGAACCAGAAACTTAGCCAGAAATTTTTTGTAGATTTGTAGCCATTATATAAATATTTGTTATAGTGTTTAGTATCTATGTGTTAGGTATCAAGTTACACTTCTGATCACTTCACGTAAGTTTAATAGAATGGTTTGTTTTAGTAGTTATAAATTTCATCTTGTAGTTTAATGATTTTAAATTAGTTTTAATATATGTGACAGTTAATAAGTTTTATTTGTATTGATCACTTTAAGTGCGCTTAAGTGTTTTGATTTTTAAGCATTTCCTTTCTTTGATAGGCAATTATATTCAGTATGAGTTCTTTGTTTACTAGCTATTTGATTGTGATTTCTGTTTTTTCTTTTAGATCTGATGATGAATACGAGAAGTATTCGAAACGTTATGTTTTTTAAAGTAAAGATTCTGATACAAGATGTTCAGTATATCCCTGGTTTTCCTATTCATCTTAAAATTAAGATTCCCGAAGGGAACATCGATCATAAATTATATATATATATATATATATATATATATATATATATATGTGTGTGTGTGTGTGTGTGTGTGTGTGTGTGTGTGTGTGTGTGTGTGTGTGTGTGTGTGTGTGTGTGTGTGTGTGTGTGTGTGTGTGTGTGTGTGTGTGTGTGTGTGTGTGTGAGTATCAGGAAATAAACACGTGATTAAGAATGTGACAGTGTCAGACCACGGAGGAAAATTGAAACAGGAATTTCCTTAAGTACTTTCGTATATTAATACATCTTCATCTTCTATATATATATATATATATATATATATATATATATATATATATATATATATATATATATATATATATATATATATATATTGGCCAGGACACCTCCCTCCACGGTGGCCAGGACACACCACCCTCCATGGTGGTCAGGACACACCACCCTGCATGGTGGCCAGGACACCACCCTCCATGGTGGCCAGGACACACCTCCCTCCATGGTGGTCAGGACACACCACCCTCCACGGTGGCCAGGACACACCACCCTCCACGGTGGCCAGGACACCACCCTCCACGGTGGCCAGGACACACCACCCTGCATGGTGGCCAGGACACACCACCCTGCATGGTGGCCAGGACACACCACCCTCCACGGTGGCCAGGAAACACCACCCTCCACGGTGGCCAGGACACACCACCCTCCACGGTGGCCAGGACACACCACCCTCTACGGTGGCCAGGACACACCACCCTCCACGGTGGCCAGGACACACCACCCTCTACGGTGGCCAGGACACAACACCCTGCATGGTGGCCAGGACACACCACCCTCCACGGTGGCCAGGAAACACCACCCTCCACGGTGGCCAGGACACACCACCATCAACGGTGGCCAGGACACACCTCCCTCAACGGTGGCCAGGACACACCACCCTCCACGGTGGCCAGGACACACCTCCCTCAACGGTGGCCAGGACACACCACCCTCCACGGTGGCCAGGACACACCACCCTCCACGGTGGCCAGGACACACCACCCTCCACGGTGCCCAGGACACACCTCCCTCCACATTGGTCAAGATACCAGCCTCCACGGTGGCCAGGACACACCACCCTCCACGGTGGCCAGAACACACCAACCTCCACGGTGGCCAGGACACACCACCCTCCACGGTGGCCAGGACACACCACCCTCCACGGTGCCCAGGACACACCACCCTCCACGGTGGCCAGGACACACCACCCTCAACGGTGGCCAGGACACCACCCTCCATGGTGGCCAGCACAACACCCTCCATGGTGGCCAGGACACATCACCCTCCACGGTGGCCAGGACACACCACCCTCCATGGTGGCCAGGACACACCACCCTCCACGGTGGCCAAGACACCACCCTCCACGGTGGCCAGGACACCACCCTCCACGGTGGCCAGGACACACCACCCTCCACGGTGGCCAGGATACACCACCCTTCATGGTGGCCAGGACACACCACCCTCCACGGTGGCCAGGATACACCACCCTTCACGGTGGCCAGGACACATCACCCTCCACGGTGGCCAGGACACACAATCCTCCACGGTGGCCAGGACACCACCCTCCACGGTAGCCAGGACACACCACCCTCCACGGTGGCCAGGACACCACCCTCCACGGTGGCCAGGATACACCACCCTTCATGGTGGCCAGGACACACCACCCTCCACGGTGGCCAGGACACACCACCCTCCACGGTGGCCAGGACACCACCCTCCACGGTGGCCAGGACACCACCCTCCACGGTAGCCAGGACACACCACCCTCCACGGTGGCCAAGACACATCACACTCCATGGTGGCCAGGACACACCACCCTCCATGGTGGCCAGGACACACCACCCTCCATGGTGGCCAGGACACACCACCCTCCACGGTGGCCAGGACACCACCCTCCACTGTGGCCAGGACACAGCACCCTCCATGGTGGCCAGGACACACCACCCTCCACAGTGGCCAGGACACCACCCTCCATGGTGGCCAGGACACCACCCTCCACGGTGGCCAAGACACCACCCTCCACGGTGGCCAGGACACCACCCTCCATGGTGGCCAGGACACACCACCCTCCACAGTGGCCAGGACACCACCCTCCACGTTGGCCAGGATACACCACCCTCCACGGTGGCCAGGACACACCACCCTCCATGGTGGCCAGGACACACGACCCTCCATGGTGGCCAGGACACATCACCCTCCACGGTGGCCAGGACACACCACCCTCCATGGTGGCCAGGACACACCACCCTCCACGGTGGTCAAGACACCACCCTCCACGGTGGCCAGGACACCACCCTCCACGGTGGCCAGGACACACCACCCTCCACGGTGGCCAGGATACACCATCCTTCATGGTGGCCAGGACACACCACCCTCCACGGTGGCCAGGATACACCACCCTTCACGGTGGCCAGGACACATCACCCTCCACGGTGGCCAGGACACACAATCCTCCACGGTGGACAGGACACCACCCTCCACGGTAGCCAGGACACACCACCCTCCACGGTGGCCAGGACACCACCCTCCACGGTGGCCAGGATACACCACCCTTCATGGTGGCCAGGACACACCACCCTCCACGGTGGCCAGGACACACCACCCTCCACGGTGGCCAGGACACCACCCTCCATGGTGGCCAGGACACACCTCCCTCCACGGTGGTCAGGACACACCACCCTCCACGGTGGTCAGGACACACCACCCTCCACGGTGGCCAGGACACACCACCCTCCACGGTGGTCAGGACACACCACCCTCCACGGTGGCCAGGACACACCACCCTCCACGGTGGCTAGGACACCACCCTCCACGGTGGCCAGGACACACCACCCTGCATGGTGGCCAGGAAACACCACTTTGCATGGTGGCCAGGACACACCACCCTCCACGGTGGCCAGGAAACACCACCCTCCACGGTGGCCAGGACACACCACCCTCCACGGTGGCCAGGACACACCACCCTCTACGGTGGCCAGGACACACCACCCTCCACGGTGGCCAGGACACACCACCCTCTACGGTGGCCAGGACACACCACCCTGCATGGTGGCCAGGACACACCACCCTCCACGGTGGCCAGGAAACACCACCCTCCACGGTGGCCAGGACACACCACCATCAACGGTGGCCAGGACACACCTCCCTCAACGGTGGCCAGGACACACTACCCTCCACGGTGGCCAGGACACACCACCCTGCATGGTGGCCAGGACACACCACCCTCCACGGTGGCCAGGACACACCTCCCTCAACGGTGGCCAGGACACACCACCCTCCACGGTGGCCAGGACACACCACCCTTAACGGTGGCCAGGACACACCACCCTCCACGGTGCCCAGGACACACCTCCCTCCACATTGGTCAAGATACCAGCCTCCACGGTGGCCAGGACACACCACCCTCCACGGTGGCCAGAACACACCATCCTCTACGGTGGCCAGGACACACCACCCTCCACCGTGGCCAGGACACACCATCCTCCACGGTGCCCAGGACACACCACCCTCCACGGTGGCCAGGACACACCACCCTCAACGGTGGCCAGGACACCACCCTCCATGGTGGCCAGCACAACACCCTCCATGGTGCCCAGGACACATCACCCTCCACGGTGGCCAGGACACACCACCCTCCATGGTGGCCAGGACACACCACCCTCCACGGTGGCCAAGACACCACCCTCCACGGTGGCCAGGACACCACCCTCCACGGTGGCCAGGACACACCACCCTCCACGGTGGCCAGGATACACCACCCTTCATGGTGGCCATGGACACACCACCCTCCACGGTGGCCAGGATACACCACCCTTCACGGTGGCCAGGACACATCACCCTCCACGGTGGCCAGGACACACAATCCTCCACGGTGGCCAGGACACCACCCTCCACGGTAGCCAGGACACACCACCCTCCACGGTGGCCAGGACACCACCCTCCACGGTGGCCAGGATACACCACCCTTCATGGTGGCCAGGACACACCACCCTCCACGGTGGCCAGGACACACCACCCTCCACGGTGGCCAGGACACCACCCTCCACGGTGGCCAGGACACCACCCTCCACGGTAGCCAGGACACACCACCCTCCACGGTGGCCAAGACACATCACACTCCATGGTGGCCAGGACACACCACCCTCCATGGTGGCCAGGACACACCACCCTCCATGGTGGCCAGGACACACCACCCTCCACGGTGGCCAGGACACCACCCTCCACTGTGGCCAGGACACAGCACCCTCCACGGTGGCCAGGACACACCACCCTCCACAGTGGCCAGGACACCACCCTCCATGGTGGCCAGGACACCACCCTCCACGGTGGCCAAGACACCACCCTCCACGGTAGCCAGGACACCACCCTCCATGGTGGCCAGGACACACCACCCTCCACAGTGGCCAGGACACCACCCTCCACGTTGGCCAGGATACACCACCCTCCACGGTGGCCAGGACACTCCACCCTCCATGGTGGCCAATACACACGACCCTCCATAGTGGCCAGGACACAGCACCCTCCACGGTAGCCAGGACACACCACCCTCCACGGTTGCCAAGACACCACCCTCCACGGTGGCCAGGACACATCACCCTCCACGATGGCCAGGACACACCATCCCCCACGGTGGCCAGGACACCACCCTCCACGGTGGCCAGGGACACCACCCTCCACGGTGGCCAAGACACACCACCCTTCCATGGTGGCCAGGACACACCACCCTCCATGGTGGACAGGACACAGCACCCTCCACGGTGGCCAGGACACACCACCCTCAACGGTGGCCAGGACACACCACCCTCCATGGTGGCCAGGACACACCACCCTCCATGGTGGCCAAGACACACCACCCTCCATGGTGGCCAGGACACACCACCCTCCATGGTGGCCAGGACACACCACCCTCCATGGTGGCCAGGACACACCACCCTCCACGGTGGCCAGGACACACCACCCTCCACGGTGGCCAGGACACAGCACCCTCCTCGGTGGCCAGGACACACCACCCTCCACGGTGGCCAGGACACACCACCCTCCACGGTGGCCAGGACACACCACCCTCCACGGTGGCCAGGACACACCACCCTCCACGGTGGCCAGGACACCACCCTCCATGGTGGCCAGGACACACCACCCTCCATGGTCGCCAGAACACACCACCCTCCACGGTGGCCAGGACACACCACCCTCCATGGTGGCCAGGACACACCACCCTCCACGGTGGCCAGGACACACCACCCTTCATGGTGGCCAGGACACACCTCCCTCCACGGTGGCCAGGACACACCACCCTCCATGGTGGCCAGGACACACCACCCTCCATGGTGGCCAGGACACACCACCCTCCATGGTGGCCAGGACACACCACCCTCCATGGTGGCCAGGACACACCACCCTCCACGGTGGCCAGGACACACCACCCTCCACGGAGGCCAGGACACACCTCCCTCCACGGTGGCCAGGACACACCACCCTCCACGGTGGCCAGGACACACCACCCTCCACGGTGGCCAGGACACACCACCCTCCATGGTGGCCAGGACACACCACCCTCCATGGTGGCCAGGACACACCACCCTCCACGGTGGCCAGGACACACCACCCTCCACGGTGGCCAGGACACACCACCCTCCACGGTGGCCAGGACACCACCCTCCACGGTGGCCAGGACACACCACCCTCCACGGTGGCCAGGACACACCACCCTCCACAGTGGCCAGGACACCACCCTCCATGGTGGCCAGGACACCACCCTCCACGGTGGCCAAGACACCACCCTCCACGGTAGCCAGGACACCACCCTCCATGGTGGCCAGGACACACCACCCTCCACAGTGGCCAGGACACCACCCTCCACGTTGGCCAGGATACACCACCCTCCACGGTGGCCAGGACACTCCACCCTCCATGGTGGCCAATACACACGACCCTCCATAGTGGCCAGGACACAGCACCCTCCACGGTAGCCAGGACACACCACCCTCCACGGTTGCCAAGACACCACCCTCCACGGTGGCCAGGACACATCACCCTCCACGATGGCCAGGACACACCATCCCCCACGGTGGCCAGGACACCACCCTCCACGGTGGCCAGGGCACCACCCTCCACGGTGGCCAAGACACACCACCCTTCATGGTGGCCAGGACACACCACCCTCCATGGTGGACAGGACACAGCACCCTCCACGGTGGCCAGGACACACCACCCTCAACGGTGGCCAGGACACACCACCCTCCATGGTGGCCAGGACACACCACCCTCCATGGTGGCCAAGACACACCACCCTCCATGGTGGCCAGGACACACCACCCTCCATGGTGGCCAGGACACACCACCCTCCATGGTGGCCAGGACACACCACCCTCCACGGTGGCCAGGACACACCACCCTCCACGGTGGCCAGGACACAGCACCCTCCTCGGTGGCCAGGACACACCACCCTCCACGGTGGCCAGGACACACCACCCTCCACGGTGGCCAGGACACACCACCCTCCACGGTGGCCAGGACACACCACCCTCCACGGTGGCCAGGACACCACCCTCCATGGTGGCCAGGACACACCACCCTCCATGGTCGCCAGAACACACCACCCTCCACGGTGGCCAGGACACACCACCCTCCATGGTGGCCAGGACACACCACCCTCCACGGTGGCCAGGACACACCACCCTTCATGGTGGCCAGGACACACCTCCCTCCACGGTGGCCAGGACACACCACCCTCCATGGTGGCCAGGACACACCACCCTCCATGGTGGCCAGGACACACCACCCTCCATGGTGGCCAGGACACACCACCCTCCATGGTGGCCAGGACACACCACCCTCCACGTTGGCCAGGACACACCACCCTCCACGGAGGCCAGGACACACCTCCCTCCACGGTGGCCAGGACACACCACCCTCCACGGTGGCCAGGACACACCACCCTCCACGGTGGCCAGGACACACCACCCTCCATGGTGGCCAGGACACACCACCCTCCATGGTGGCCAGGACACACCACCCTCCACGGTGGCCAGGACACACCACCCTCCACGGTGGCCAGGACACACCACCCTCCACGGTGGCCAGGACACCACCCTCCACGGTGGCCAGGACACACCACCCTCCACGGTGACCAGAACACACCTCCCTCCACGGTGGCCAGGACACACCACCCTCCACGGTGGCCAGGACACACCACCCTCCACGGTGGCCAGGACACACCACCCTCCATGGTGGCCAGGACACACCACCCTCCATGGTGGCCAGGACACACCACCCTCCACGGATGGCCAGGACACACCACCCTCCACGGTGGCCAGGACACACCACCCTTCACGGTGGCCAGGACACACCACCCTCCACGGTGGCCAGGACACCACCCTCCACGGTGGCCAGGACACACCACCCTCCACGGTGGCCAGGACACACCACCCTCCACGGTGGCCAGGACACACCACCCTCCACGGTGGCCAGGACACCACCCTCCATTATGGCCAGGACACACCACCCTACATGGTGGCCAGGACACACCACCCTCCACGGTGGCTAGGACACACCACCCTCCACGGTGGCCAGGACACACCACCCTCCACGGTCGCCAGGACACACCACCCTCCACGGTGGCCAGGACACCACCCTCCATTATGGCCAGGACACACCACCCTACATGGTGGCAAGGACACACCACCCTCCACGCTGGCCAGGACACACCACCCTCCACGGTGGCCAGGACACACCTCCCTCCACGGTGGCCAGGACACACCACCCTCCATTGTGGCCAGGACACACCACCCTCCACTATGGCCAGGACTCCATCTTCCACGGTGGACAGAACACACCACCCTCCATGGTGGCCAGGACACACCACCCTCCACGGTGGCCAGGACACACCACCCTCCATGGTGGCCAGGACACACCACCCTCCATGGTGGCCAGGACACACCACCCTCCACGGTGGCCAGGATACACCACCCTCCACGGTGGCCAGGACACACCTCCCTCCACGGTGGCCAGGACACACCTCCCTTAACGGTGGCCAGGACACACCACCCTCCACGGTGGCCAGGACACCACCCTCCATGGTGGCCAGGACACACCACCCTCCATGGTCGCCAGAACACACCACCCTCCACGGTGGCCAGGACACACCACCCTCCATGGTGGCCAGGACACATCACCCTCCAAGGTGGCCAGGACACACCACCCTACATGGTGGCCAGGACACACCTCCCTCCACGGTGGCCAGGACACACCACCCTCCATGGTGGCCAGGACACACCACCCTCCATGGTGGCCAGGACACACCACCCTCCATGGTGGCCAGGACACACCACCCTCCACGGTGGCCAGGACACCACCCTCCACGGTGGCCAGGACACACCACCCTCCACGGTGGCCAGGACACACCACCCTCCACGGTCGCCAGGACACACCACCCTCCACGGTGGCCAGGACACCACCCTCCATTATGGCCAGGACACACCACCCTACATGGTGGCCAGGACACACCTCCCTCCACGGTGGCCAGGACACACCTCCCTCCACTGTGGCCAGGAGTCTATCTTCCACGGTGGTCAGAACACACCACCCTACATAGTGGCCAGGACACAGCACCCTCCACGGTGGCCAGGACACAGCACCCTCCACGGTGGCCAGGACACTACCCTCAATGGTGGCCAGGACACCACCCTCCACGGTGGCCAGGACACACCACCCTCCTCGGTGGCCAGGACACACCACCCTCTACGGTGGCCAGAACACACCTCCCTCCACGGTGGCCAGGACACACCACCCTCCATTGTGGCCAGGACACACCACCCTCCACTGTGGCCAGGACTCCATCTTCCACGGTGGCCAGAACACACCACCCTCCATGGTGGCCAGGACACACCACCCTCCACGGTGGCCAGGACACACCACCCTCCATGGTGGCCAGGACACACCACCCTCCATGGTGGCCAGGACACACCACCCTCCACGGTGGCCAGGATATACCACCCTCCACGGTGGCCAGGACACACCTCCCTCCACGGTGGCCAGGACACACCTCCCTTAACGGTGGCCAGGACACACCACCCTCCACGGTGGCCAGGACACCACCCTCCATGGTGGCCAGGACACACCACCCTCCATGGTCGCCAGAACACACCACCCTCCACGGTGGCCAGGACACACCACCCTCCATGGTGGCCAGGACACACCACCCTCCACGGTGGCCAGGACACACAACCCTACATGGTGGCCAGGACACACCTCCCTCCACGGTGGCCAGGACACACCACCCTCCATGGTGGCCAGGACACACCACCCTCCATGGTGGCCAGGACACACCACCCTCCATGGTGGCCAGGACACACCACCCTCCATGGTGGCCAGGACACACCACCCTCCATGGTGGCCAGGACACACCACCCTCCATGGTGGCCAGGACACACCACCCTCCACGGTGGCCAGGACACACCTCCCTCCACGGTGGCCAGGACACACCACCCTCCACGGTGGCCAAGACACACCACCCTCCACGGTGGCCAGGACACACCACCCTCCATGGTGGCCCAGGACACACCACCCTCCATGGTGGCCAGGACACACCACCCTCCACGGTGGCCAGGACACACCACCCTCCACCGGTGGCCAGGACACACCACCCTCCACGGTGACCAGGACACCACCCTCCACGGTGGCCAGGACACACCACCCTCCACGGTGGCCAGGACACACCTCCCTCCACGGTGGCCAGGACACACCACCCTCCACGGTGGCCAGGACACACCACCCTCCACGGTGGCCAGGACACACCACCCTCCACGGTGGCCAGGACACACCACCCTCCACGGTGGCCAGAACACACCACCCTCCACGGTGGCCAGGACACCACCCTCCATGGTGGCCAGGACACACCACCCTCCATGGTGGCCAGAATACACCACCCTCCACGGTGGCCAGGACACACCACCCTCCATGGTGGCCAGGACACACCACCCTCCACGGTGGATAGGACACACCACCCTACATGGTGGCCAGGACACACCTCCTTCCACGGTGGCCAGGACACACCACCCTCCATGGTGGCCAGGACACACCACCCTCCATGGTGGCCAGGACACACCACCCTCAATGGTGGCCAGGACACACCACCCTCCATGGTGGCCAGGACACACCACCCTCCATGGTGGCCAGGACACACCACCCTCCACGGTGGCCAGGACACACCTCCCTCCACGGTGGCCAGGACACACCACCCTCCACGGTGGCCAGGACACACCACCCTCCATGGTGGCCAGGACACACCACCCTCCATGGTGGCCAGGACACACCACCCTCCATGGTGGCCAGGACACACCACCCTCCACGGTGGCCAGGACACCACCCTCCACGGTGGCCAGGACACACCACCCTCCACGGTGGCCAGGACACACCACCCTCCACGGTCGCCAGGACACACCACCCTCCACGGTGGCCAGGACACCACCCTCCATTATGGCCAGGACACACCACCCTACATGGTGGCCAGGACACACCTCCCTCCACGGTGGCCAGGACACACCTCCCTCCACTGTGGCCAGGACTCTATCTTCCACGGTGGCCAGAACACACCACCCTACATAGTGGCCAGGACACAGCACCCTCCACGGTGGCCAGGACACAGCACCCTCCATGGTGGCCAGGACACTACCCTCAATGGTGCCCAGGACACCACCCTCCACGGTGGCCAGGACACACCACCCTCCACGGTGGCCAGGACACCACCCTCCACGGTGGCCAGGACACACCACCCTCCACGGTGGCCAGGACACACCTCCCTCCACGGTGGCCAGGACACACCACCCTCCACGGTGGCCAGGACACACCACCCTCCACGGTGGCCAGGACACACCACTCTCCACGGTGGCCAGGACACACCACCCTCCATGGTGGCCAGGACACACCACCCTCCATGGTGGCCAGGACACACCACCCTCCATGGTGGCCAGGACACACCACCCTCCACGGTGGCCAGGACACACCACCCTCCACGGTGACCAGAACACACCTCCCTCCACATTGGTCAAGATACCAGCCTCCACGGTGGCCAGGACACACCACCCTCCACGGTGGCCAGAACACACCATCCTCTACGGTGGCCAGGACACACCACCCTCCACCGTGGCCAGGACACACCATCCTCCACGGTGCCCAGGACACACCACCCTCCACGGTGGCCAGGACACACCACCCTCAACGGTGGCCAGGACACCACCCTCCATGGTGGCCAGCACAACACCCTCCATGGTGCCCAGGACACATCACCCTCCACGGTGGCCAGGACACACCACCCTCCATGGTGGCCAGGACACACCACCCTCCACGGTGGCCAAGACACCACCCTCCACGGTGGCCAGGACACCACCCTCCACGGTGGCCAGGACACACCACCCTCCACGGTGGCCAGGATACACCACCCTTCATGGTGGCCTGGACACACCACCCTCCACGGTGGCCAGGATACACCACCCTTCACGGTGGCCAGGACACATCACCCTCCACGGTGGCCAGGACACACAATCCTCCACGGTGGCCAGGACACCACCCTCCACGGTAGCCAGGACACACCACCCTCCACGGTGGCCAGGACACCACCCTCCACGGTGGCCAGGATACACCACCCTTCATGGTGGCCAGGACACACCACCCTCCACGGTGGCCAGGACACACCACCCTCCACGGTGGCCAGGACACCACCCTCCACGGTGGCCAGGACACCACCCTCCACGGTAGCCAGGACACACCACCCTCCACGGTGGCCAAGACACATCACACTCCATGGTGGCCAGGACACACCACCCTCCATGGTGGCCAGGACACACCACCCTCCATGGTGGCCAGGACACACCACCCTCCACGGTGGCCAGGACACCACCCTCCACTGTGGCCAGGACACAGCACCCTCCATGGTGGCCAGGACACACCACCCTCCACAGTGGCCAGGACACCACCCTCCATGGTGGCCAGGACACCACCCTCCACGGTGGCCAAGACACCACCCTCCACGGTAGCCAGGACACCACCCTCCATGGTGGCCAGGACACACCACCCTCCACAGTGGCCAGGACACCACCCTCCACGTTGGCCAGGATACACCACCCTCCACGGTGGCCAGGACACTCCACCCTCCATGGTGGCCAATACACACGACCCTCCATAGTGGCCAGGACACAGCACCCTCCACGGTAGCCAGGACACACCACCCTCCACGGTTGCCAAGACACCACCCTCCACGGTGGCCAGGACACATCACCCTCCACGATGGCCAGGACACACCATCCCTCCACGGTGGCCAGGACACCACCCTCCACGGTGGCCAGGGCACCACCCTCCACGGTGGCCAAGACACACCACCCTTCATGGTGGCCAGGACACACCACCCTCCATGGTGGACAGGACACAGCACCCTCCACGGTGGCCAGGACACACCACCCTCCACGGTGGCCAGGACACACCACCCTCCATGGTGGCCAGGACACACCACCCTCCATGGTGGCCAAGACACACCACCCTCCATGGTGGCCAGGACACACCACCCTCCATGGTGGCCAGGACACACCACCCTCCATGGTGGCCAGGACACACCACCCTCCACGGTGGCCAGGACACACCACCCTCCACGGTGGCCAGGACACAGCACCCTCCATCGGTGGCCAGGACACACCACCCTCCACGGTGGCCAGGACACACCACCCTCCACGGTGGCCAGGACACACCACCCTCCACGGTGGCCAGGACACACCACCCTCCACGGTGGCCAGGACACCACCCTCCATGGTGGCCAGGACACACCACCCTCCATGGTCGCCAGAACACACCACCCTCCACGGTGGCCAGGACACACCACCCTCCATGGTGGCCAGGACACACCACCCTCCACGGTGGCCAGGACACACCACCCTTCATGGTGGCCAGGACACACCTCCCTCCACGGTGGCCAGGACACACCACCCTCCATGGTGGCCAGGACACACCACCCTCCATGGTGGCCAGGACACACCACCCTCCATGGTGGCCAGGACACACCACCCTCCATGGTGGCCAGGACACACCACCCTCCACGTTGGCCAGGACACACCACCCTCCACGGAGGCCAGGACACACCTCCCTCCACGGTGGCCAGGACACACCACCCTCCACGGTGGCCAGGACACACCACCCTCCACGGTGGCCAGGACACACCACCCTCCATGGTGGCCAGGACACACCACCCTCCATGGTGGCCAGGACACACCACCCTCCACGGTGGCCAGGACACACCACCCTCCACGGTGGCCAGGACACACCACCCTCCACGGTGGCCAGGACACCACCCTCCACGGTGGCCAGGACACACCACCCTCCACGGTGGCCAGGACACACCACCCTCCACAGTGGCCAGGACACCACCCTCCATGGTGGCCAGGACACCACCCTCCACGGTGGCCAAGACACCACCCTCCACGGTAGCCAGGACACCACCCTCCATGGTGGCCAGGACACACCACCCTCCACAGGTGGCCAGGACACCACCCTCCACGTTGGCCAGGATACACCACCCTCCACGGTGGCCAGGACACTCCACCCTCCATGGTGGCCAATACACACGACCCTCCATAGTGGCCAGGACACAGCACCCTCCACGGTAGCCAGGACACACCACCCTCCACGGTTGCCAAGACACCACCCTCCACGGTGGCCAGGACACATCACCCTCCACGATGGCCAGGACACACCATCCCCCACGGTGGCCAGGACACCACCCTCCACGGTGGCCAGGGCACCACCCTCCACGGTGGCCAAGACACACCACCCTTCATGGTGGCCAGGACACACCACCCTCCATGGTGGACAGGACACAGCACCCTCCACGGTGGCCAGGACACACCACCCTCAACGGTGGCCAGGACACACCACCCTCCATGGTGGCCAGGACACACCACCCTCCATGGTGGCCAAGACACACCACCCTCCATGGTGGCCAGGACACACCACCCTCCATGGTGGCCAGGACACACCACCCTCCATGGTGGCCAGGACACACCACCCTCCACGGTGGCCAGGACACACCACCCTCCACGGTGGCCAGGACACACCACCCTCCATCGGTGGCCAGGACACACCACCCTCCACGGTGGCCAGGACACACCACCCTCCACGGTGGCCAGGACACACCACCCTCCACGGTGGCCAGGACACACCACCCTCCACGGTGGCCAGGACACCACCCTCCATGGTGGCCAGGACACACCACCCTCCATGGTCGCCAGAACACACCACCCTCCACGGTGGCCAGGACACACCACCCTCCATGGTGGCCAGGACACACCACCCTCCACGGTGGCCAGGACACACCACCCTCCATGGTGGCCAGGACACACCTCCCTCCACGGTGGCCAGGACACACCACCCTCCATGGTGGCCAGGACACACCACCCTCCATGGTGGCCAGGACACACCACCCTCCATGGTGGCCAGGACACACCACCCTCCATGGTGGCCAGGACACACCACCCTCCACGGTGGCCAGGACACACCACCCTCCACGGTAGGCCAGGACACACCTCCCTCCACGGTGGCCAGGACACACCACCCTCCACGGTGGCCAGGACACACCACCCTCCACGGTGGCCAGGACACACCACCCTCCATGGTGGCCAGGACACACCACCCTCCATGGTGGCCAGGACACACCACCCTCCACGGTGGCCAGGACACACCACCCTCCACGGTGGCCAGGACACACCACCCTCCACGGTGGCCAGGACACCACCCTCCACGGTGGCCAGGACACACCACCCTCCACGGTGGCCAGGACACACCTCCCTCCACGGTGGCCAGGACACACCACCCTCCACGGTGGCCAGGACACACCACCCTCCACGGTGGCCAGGACACACCACTCTCCACGGTGGCCAGGACACACCACCCTCCATGGTGACCAGGACACACCACCCTCCATGGTGGCCAGGACACACCACCCTCCATGGTGGCCAGGACACACCACCCTCCACGGTGGCCAGGACACACCACCCTCCACGGTGACCAGAACACACCTCCCTCCACGGTGGCCAGGACACACCACCCTCCACGGTGGCCAGGACACACCACCCTCCACGGTGGCCAGGACACACCACCCTCCATGGTGGCCAGGACACACCACCCTCCATGGTGGCCAGGACACACCACCCTCCACGATGGCCAGGACACACCACCCTCCACGGTGGCCAGGACACACCACCCTTCACGGTGGCCAGGACACACCACCCTCCACGGTGGCCAGGACACCACCCTCCACGGTGGCCAGGACACACCACCCCCCACGGTGGCCAGGACACACCACCCTCCACGGTGGCCAGGACACACCACCCTCCACGGTGGCCAGGACACCACCCTCCATTATGGCCAGGACACACCACCCTACATGGTGGCCAGGACACACCACCCTCCACGGTGGCTAGGACACACCACCCTCCACGGTGGCCAGGACACACCACCCTCCACGGTCGCCAGGACACACCACCCTCCACGGTGGCCAGGACACCACCCTCCATTATGGCCAGGACACACCACCCTACATGGTGGCAAGGACACACCACCCTCCACGCTGGCCAGGACACACCACCCTCCACGGTGGCCAGGACACACCTCCCTCCACGGTGGCCAGGACACACCACCCTCCATTGTGGCCAGGACACACCACCCTCCACTATGGCCAGGACTCCATCTTCCACGGTGGACAGAACACACCACCCTCCATGGTGGCCAGGACACACCACCCTCCACGGTGGCCAGGACACACCACCCTCCATGGTGGCCAGGACACACCACCCTCCATGGTGGCCAGGACACACCACCCTCCACGGTGGCCAGGATACACCACCCTCCACGGTGGCCAGGACACACCTCCCTCCACGGTGGCCAGGACACACCTCCCTTAACGGTGGCCAGGACACACCACCCTCCACGGTGGCCAGGACACCACCCTCCATGGTGGCCAGGACACACCACCCTCCATGGTCGCCAGAACACACCACCCTCCACGGTGGCCAGGACACACCACCCTCCATGGTGGCCAGGACACATCACCCTCCAAGGTGGCCAGGACACACCACCCTACATGGTGGCCAGGACACACCTCCCTCCACGGTGGCCAGGACACACCACCCTCCATGGTGGCCAGGACACACCACCCTCCATGGTGGCCAGGACACACCACCCTCCATGGTGGCCAGGACACACCACCCTCCACGGTGGCCAGGACACCACCCTCCACGGTGGCCAGGACACACCACCCTCCACGGTGGCCAGGACACACCACCCTCCACGGTCGCCAGGACACACCACCCTCCACGGTGGCCAGGACACCACCCTCCATTATGGCCAGGACACACCACCCTACATGGTGGCCAGGACACACCTCCCTCCACGGTGGCCAGGACACACCTCCCTCCACTGTGGCCAGGAGTCTATCTTCCACGGTGGTCAGAACACACCACCCTACATAGTGGCCAGGACACAGCACCCTCCACGGTGGCCAGGACACAGCACCCTCCACGGTGGCCAGGACACTACCCTCAATGGTGGCCAGGACACCACCCTCCACGGTGGCCAGGACACACCACCCTCCTCGGTGGCCAGGACACACCACCCTCTACGGTGGCCAGAACACACCTCCCTCCACGGTGGCCAGGACACACCACCCTCCATTGTGGCCAGGACACACCACCCTCCACTGTGGCCAGGACTCCATCTTCCACGGTGGCCAGAACACACCACCCTCCATGGTGGCCAGGACACACCACCCTCCACGGTGGCCAGGACACACCACCCTCCATGGTGGCCAGGACACACCACCCTCCATGGTGGCCAGGACACACCACCCTCCACGGTGGCCAGGATATACCACCCTCCACGGTGGCCAGGACACACCTCCCTCCACGGTGGCCAGGACACACCTCCCTTAACGGTGGCCAGGACACACCACCCTCCACGGTGGCCAGGACACCACCCTCCATGGTGGCCAGGACACA